>NW_026608403.1:42500-71114 GCF_029499605.1 Hyla sarda
CTCTACCAATAGCGATAATGAAAGCAGTTCTCTGATTGGCTACTGGGATATGTTGAGATCCATAGTAAACAGTTGTCATGACAACCAGTAATGGCTCACCTCTCATTGCTGCCAACCGGGCTTTAAAGTTGGAATCTGATTGGTTCTTATGGGACCAAACAGCGCCACTCCTGTCCATAGGTTGTATACAGTATTACAGCTCAGCCCTATTCATTTCATTGAGCTGCAATACCACTCGCAAACCATGGACAGATGTGGCGCTGTTTCTGGAGAAGAGCAGCCATGTTTTTCTAATTCTGGAAACGGTTTTAAATTTCTACAACAGTTGAGTGACCTTCGATGGCCGCCATATTGGATATCATTTTATTATTTTTTTATTTAATTCAATACATCTAAATGGCAAGTGGTCTAGTTAGTTTCAGGGCAGGAGCCAGCGATTCATTGATGGCCGACAACTCCTATCGGGGTTTTACTTTCAGGGGTGAAAGTTATAATTAGCGCCAATTTATTTGCACTATGTCAAACCTGCACAAAATGTATGTGATTCACAACCAGTTCATAAATTCTGCCATCCATATTGATTGTCACCCAGCTTTCCAAGGCTTTGCGTAGTTAGGTTGATGCAGCCTCAGCATTCTTGCACGGCTCTAGGGTTTTGCCTTTCCGGATTGTTGGGAAGCGTGGTGGCTGAAGGCAGGAGAGAATCTGTATAGGAACTTAAATAGGGGCCATATTGGTTGTCACCCAGCTTTCCAAGACTCTGAATAGTTAGGTTGATGCAGCCTCAGTGTTGTTGTACGGCTCTAGGGTTTTTCCTTTCCAGATTGTTGGAAAGCGTGGTGGCTGAAAGCAGGAGAGAATCTGTCTAGGAGCTTTAATAGGGGCCATATTGGCTGTCACCCAGCTTTCCAAGACTCTGCATAGTTAGCGTGATGCACGTCTTTAGGGTTTTGTCTTTCCGGATAGTTGGAAAGCGTGGTGGCTGAAAGCAGGAGAGAATCTCTCTAGGAACTTTTAATAGCGGACATATTGGTTGTCACCCAGCTTTCCAAGACACTGCATAGTAGCGTGCCGCAGCTTCAGCTTTTTCGCACGTCTCTGGTGTCTTGCCATCCCGGATTGTTGGTGACCGTGTCCAGAATACCCAGATATTTTGCCTAGTTTTGCAGCATTGCCTGAAAGCAGAAGAGAATCTTTTCTGGAGCTTTCATTACTGCCATATTGGCTGTCACCCAGCTTTCCCAGTGACAGATTTAACAACAAAATCATAATGGAGTGGATGATGGGAGTAACATCTCAAATCACAATCCTTCTGCCTCGTTTATTCACAACAATTGCGCCGTCGTGCCCGAGGACGTGTTTACACAAGAACAAGCAGCCGGGCCTTATTTCCCTATGTAAATACCCCTGGGGTAAGATTGGGTCATGTGACACAAGGGACGGGTGTGAGTCGCCCACATTGCAGAATCTGCTCCTGGGTACACACGGTGCTGCTATAATCGCAGCGCCATTTATTTTTAGCTCTGGTACCTCTTGTTGTGTTTTACCACAACAGGGCCCGTAATTCATCGCTGTGTGGTAAAAATCTGCCGCCATCATGTTTTTTTTTATTTATTTTTTTATAGCCTCTTCCACACATTTGATGTACATCACTTTTTTGGGGATTTGGATTCGGAGGGGGTTCGGATGCTAAGTTTGCGCCATTCACAGTCGGTGCTAAATCTATATGACCAATGGCTCTGATCGTGAAAACAGCGCCGATTCCAGGCCTGGCGGGTCTACCGCAGTGTTTTCCAAACAGGTTGTGTCCAGCTGTTGCAAAACTACAACTCCCAGCAGGCCCGGACAGCCATCGGCTGTCCGGGCATGCTGGGAGTTGTAGTTTTGCAACAGCTGGAGGCGCACTGTTAAGAAAACACTGATCTACTAAGCACATTTATCAAATTCTCTACAAAATTTCCTCAGTGTCAACGTACCCCTGTGTTACTGGGGGGAGATTTATCAAAAAACAGTGCAGGGGAAGAGCGGTGCAGTTGCCCATGGCAACCAATCAGATCGCTTCTTTCATTTTTAAAGAGACCTGTGAAAAATGAAAGAAGCGATCTGATTGGTTGCCATAGGCAACTGCACCACTTTTCCTTTTACACAGGTTTTGATAAATCTCCCCCCCACTGTGTCATTCATACCTCAGAGAGCAAACGCCATAGAAACGAAACGCAAACAATGGCGGAATTGCACTTTTTTAATATATTTTTTTTATTCCATTTTTCAACCCTGAATAACTTTTTATTTTTATTTTTTTAACGTTTTTTAGTAGACCAATACTTTGTGTCAAAGAAGATGTAATTTGGCGCATTTAGTGACACTTTATAGTCGCCGTCCACATTGTGCGGTACACTAGGGGCCTGTAGATCTGCTCAGGCTGATCCTCCTGGTTCAGTAATAACATTTCAAGACAGGCAGTGAAGACTGACACACAGGCAGCAGCATGGGGTTCGTCTCCTTTTGGGCGTCTTTGTTTTTGCGGGTTTTCCGCAGCGTATTTCAAAGGGGCGGGCTCTTCTCGGCTGTCCATAGCAGATTGTCCGCGGCGGAATTTACGCTGCGGAAAATCCGCCGCAGTCCCTACTGACTTCAATGGGGCTTGCGACGGATTTTCCGCAGCATAAATTCCTCCTGCTGCGGACAGCTGAGAAGAGCCTGCACCCTTTCAAATACGCCGCGGAAAAGCGTGTGACCGCACCCTACGGGTACCTACCTGGGTGATGGCTGCTTTATTAATGGGGTACTCACCTGGAAAAAAAAAAATTATAATTTTTAAATGAACTGGCGCCAGAAAGTTAAACAGATTTGTAGATGACTTCTCTTAAAAAAATCTTTACCCTTCCAGTACTTTTTAGCAGCTGCATGCTACAGAGGAAATTCTTTTCTTTTTGAATTTCTTTTTTGTCTTTTCCACAGTGCTCTCTGCTGACACCTCTGTCCGTATCAGGAACTGTCCAGAGCAGGAGAAAATCCTCATGGCAAACCCTCTCCTGCTCCGGACAGTTCCTGACACGGACAGAGGTGTCAGCAGAGAGCACTGTGGACAAGACAAAAAAGAAATTCAAAAAGAAAAGAATTTCCGCTGTAGCATACAGCTGCTAATAAGTACTGGAAGGGTAAAGATTTTTTTTTTAAAAGAAGCCATTTACAAATCTGTTTAACTTTCTGGCACCAGTTGATTTAAAAATTTTTTTTTTTTTTTTTTTTTTTTACAGCGGAGTACCCCTTTAACCAGCATGGAGATGATGAGATGGAGTGGCACCGGTGTCCGCTCAGCACATGGAGTGGCCTCTAGTGTTTACAGTGGCATCTGGTTGGCACGTCTCACCCATAATATGTTTGTTGTGGGGTGAGGGAGCGTTTTTTGGTGACCTCACGAGGACACACGTGCGGTGACGCAGCGAGTACTTGGTCGGGCTGGAAAATCCTGGCCTTCTCTGCCGCACTTTGACACCTGGAGGTTATGGGCCACACCCGCCCAGGTGACCCGCTACCGCTCCTTTATACACACTGGCAGAGCACTACGCCCCTTTCACACTATACTGTTGCTCCGTTCAAAGACCCGTTCGGCTGGATTCACGCCATGTTTTTGCAATACAGTTCCCGTATCAGGTTTTTCATTTTTTTTTAAATGGATTCCTCAAAACGTGTACAAATTTTAAACCGTATACGGTTAAAAACCGTATAAGGTTTGAAAAATGATGTCCGTTTGCATCCGTTTTTTAAGAAAATAAATAGCATACGTTTTTAACTTTTCACTCCATTATGAATAAAGTTTCACTTGTTTGATTGAAATTCCAAGAAAAAAAACTGTGCAAAGTCAAAAACCGTATGATAAAACCGGATGCACAAGCAGTACGCACAAGCAGTTCTGTACGGTTCCCATTGACTCCCATGTTTTAAAAAAAAACGTATAAGTTTCAATATGGTTTTTCACCTGGCCCGAAAACTGTGATAGGCGGCATTCACACTAAGTTTTTGCAGTACAGTTCCCGTATATGTTTTCAATGTGAAAACCGTACGGAACCGTATTGAAAACCGTATGCAGTGACTCTCCATTGAAAACCGTACGCCAAAAGATACATCAGGTTGTGTCCGTTTTGCATCGTGTACTGTTTAGTCAGTTTTTATCCCCGTACCCAAAACTGTAGTCTACCACGGTTTTTGATCTGGGTGAAAAACTGTTTTAAACTGTATACAGTGACCCCACCCCCCCCCCCCCCCCCACCCCCGACATGCGATGGCCCCGACATGCGATGGCCCCGACATATGATCAAATCGACATACGATGCTTTTTTATGTCGGGGCCATCGCATTAAGTGCTATCCGGCAGCACAAAATGCTTAAGCTGCTGCTTAATGTTCCCGTGTGGTGCGGTATGTATTACTTACCCCTCCACGATGCTCCGGGGTGCCCTCCGGGTCCAGCGCTTCCAGTGTCTTCTCGGCCCTCTCCGGTGACGTCAATACGCTGCTGCGCACGCCTTCCCGTCATCCAATAGGAACGGCGTATGCAGCGGCGTAATGACGTCGCTACGTAGGCCCAGTAAGGCCTTGCGGAAGACAGCGGAGGACCGAAGAAGACCAGGAGAGCCCAGCGGAGGCCCGGGGACACCATCTGGAGCGGCGGGACGCGGTCCGGAGCGGCGGGGACAGGTGAGTACAGCTTCCTATACTTTACATTGCACGAATCGTTTGGAACGAATTACCATCGTATGTTGAGGGACCACTGTACGTTTTTTTTAAACATGGGAGTCAATGGGAACTCTATTCAAAATGGAGTGAAAAGTTAAAAACGTATACGTTTTTTTTCTTAAAAAATGGATGCAACCAGCCATAATTTTTCAAACCGTATACGGTTTTTAACTGTATACGGGTTGAAATTTGTACACACATTTTGATACAGTTTAGTCCGGTTTTGAGGAATCCGTTTTTCATCAAAAACCCGATACGGGAAACTGTACTGCAAAAATGTGGTGTGAATGCAGCCATAGGCTACGGTTTTGGGTACGGGATGCAAAACGGACACAATCGGATGCATCTTTTGGCGTACGGTTTTCAATACAGTTCCGTATTGTTTTCACATTGAAATGTATACAGGAACTGTATTGCGGAAACGTGGTGTGAATCCGATCTTACAATGTCCCGTTAAGAAAACCTTTAAAATCAGCCGCTCCTTTCACACTATACTTTTGCTCACTTCAAAGACCTGTTACAATATCCCGTTAAGAAAACCCTTAAAAATGGCCATTAAAAAATCCAATTCATGTCTATGGGATTTTTTGATTATCCGTCACAGGGATCACTGTATGGAATCATGAGGGATGTTCTCTGTAGAGATCACTGTATGGAATCATGAGGAATGTTCTCTGTAGAAATCACTGTATGGAATCATGAGGGATGTTCTCTGTAGGGATCACTGTATGGAATCATGAGGGATGTTCTCTGTAGAGATCACTGTATGGAATCATGAGGAATGTTCTCTGTAGAAATCACTGTATGGAATCATGAGGGATGTTCTCTGTAGGGATCACTGTATGGAATCATGAGGAATGTTCTCTGTAGAGATCACTGTATGGAATCATGGAGGATGTTCTATGTAGAGATCACTGTATGGAATCATGAGGGATGTTCTCTGTAGAGATGACTGTATGGAATCATGAGGGATGTTCTCTGTAGGGATCACTGTATGGAATCATGAGGGATGTTCTCTGTAGGGATCACTGTATGGAATCATGGGGGATGTTCTCTGTAGAGATCACTGTATGGAATCATGAGGAATGTTCTCTGTAGAGATCACTGTATGGAATCATGAGGAATGTTCTCTGTAGGGATCACTGTATGGAATCATGAGGAATGTTCTCTGTAGAGATCACTGTATGGGATCATGAGGGATGTTCTATGTAGAGATCACTGTATGGAATCATGAGGGATGTTCTCTGTAGGGATCACTGTATGAAATCATGAGGAATGTTCTCTGTAGAGATCACTGTATGGAATCATGGAGGAATGTTCTCTGTAGAGATCACTGTATGGAATCATGAGGAATGTTCTCTGTAGAGATCACTGTATGGAATCATGGAGGATGTTCTATGTAGAGATCACTGTATGGAATCATGAGGGATGTTCTCTGTAGAGATGACTGTATGGAATCATGAGGGATGTTCTCTGTAGGGATCACTGTATGGAATCATGAGGGATGTTCTCTGTAGGGATCACTGTATGGAATCATGGGGGATGTTCTCTGTAGAGATCACTGTATGGAATCATGAGGAATGTTCTCTGTAGAGATCACTGTATGGAATCATGAGGAATGTTCTCTGTAGGGATCACTGTATGGAATCATGAGGAATGTTCTCTGTAGAGATCACTGTATGGGATCATGAGGGATGTTCTATGTAGAGATCACTGTATGGAATCATGAGGGATGTTCTCTGTAGGGATCACTGTATGAAATCATGAGGAATGTTCTCTGTAGAGATCACTGTATGGAATCATGGAGGAATGTTCTCTGTAGAGATCACTGTATGGAATCATGAGGGATGTATTCTGTAGGGATCACTGTATGGAATCATGAGGAATGTTCTCTGTAGAGATCACTGTATGGAATCATGAGGAATGTTCTCTGTAGAGATCACTGTATGGGATCATGAGGGATGTTCTATGTAGTGATCACTGTATGGAATCATGAGGGATATTCTCTGTAGAGATCACTGTATGGAATCATGAGGAATGTTCTCTGTAGAGATCACTGTATGGGATCATGAGGGATGTTCTATGTAGTGATCACTGTATGGAATCATGAGGGATGTTCTCTGTAGGGATCACTGTATGAAATCATGAGGAATGTTCTCTGTAGAGATCACTGTATGGAATCATGGAGGAATGTTCTCTGTAGAGATCACTGTATGGAATCATGAGGAATGTTCTCTGTAGAGATCACTGTATGGAATCATGAGGGATGTTCTCTGTAGAGATCACTGTATGGAATCATGAGGGATGTTCTCTGTAGGGATCACTGTATGGAATCATGAGGGATGTTCTATGTAGAGATCACTGTATGGAATCATGAGGAATGTTCTCTGTAGGGATCACTGTATGGAATCATGAGGGATGTTCTATGTATAGATCACTGTAAGGAATAATGAGGGATGTTCTATGTAGAGATCACTGTATGGAATCATGAGGAATGTTCTCTGTAGAGATCACTGTATGGAATCATGACGGATGTTCTCTGTAGAGATCACTGTATGAAATCATGGGGGATATTCTCTGTAGGGATCACTGTATGGAATCATGAGGAATGTTCTCTGTAGGGATCACTGTATGGAATCATGAGGGATGTTCTCTGTAGAGATCACTGTATGGAATCATGTGGGATGTTCTCTGTAGAGATGACTGTATGGAATCATGAGCAATGTTCTATGTAGAGATCACTGTATGGAATCATGGGGGATATTCTCTGTAGGGATCACTGTATGGAATCATGAGGGATGTTCTCTGTAGAGATCACTGTATGGAATCATGAGGAATGTTCTATGTAGAGATCACTGTATGGAATCATGTGGTATGTTCTCTGTAGAGATCACTGTATGGAATCATGAGCAATGTTCTATGTAGAGATCACTGTATGGAATCATGGGGTATGTTCTCTGTAGAGATCACTGTATGGGATCATGAGCAATGTTCTATGTAGAGATCACTGTATGGAATCATGGGGGATATTCTCTGTAGGGATCACTGTATGGAATCATGAGGGATGTTCTCTGTAGAGATCACTGTATGGAATCATGAGGAATGTTCTCTGTAGAGATCACTGTATGGAATCATGAGGGATGTTCTCTGTAGGGATCACTGTATGGAATCATGAGGAATGTTCTCTGTAGGGATCACTGTATGGAATCATGAGGAATGTTCTATGTAGAGATCACTGTATGGAATCATGAGGGATGTTCTATGTAGAGATCACTGTATGGAATCATGAGGGATGTTCTCTGTAGAGATCACTGTATGGAATCATGAGGAATGTTCTATGTAGAGATCACTGTTTGGAATCATGAGGGATGTTCTATGTAGAGATCACTGTATGGAATCATGAGGAATGTTCCTTGTAGAGATCACTGTATGGAATCATGAGGGATGTTCTCTGTAGAGATCACTGTATGGAATCATGAGGAATGTTCTCTGTAGAGATCACTGTATGGAATCATGAGGAATGTTCTCTGTAGAGATCACTGTATGGAATCATGAGGAATGTTCTATTTAGAGATCACTGTATGGAATCATGAGGAATGTTCTCTGTAGAGATGACTGTATGGAATCACGAGGGATGTTCTCTGTAGGGATCACTGTATAGAATCATGAGGGATGTTCTCTGTAGGGATCACTGTATAGAATCATGTGGGATGTTCTCTGTAGAGATGACTGTATGGAATCATGAGGGATGTTCTCTGTAGGGATCACTGTATGGAATCATGAGGAATGTTCTCTGTAGGGATCACTGTATGGAATCATGAGGAATGTTCTATGTAGAGATCACTGTATGGAATCATGAGGGATGTTCTATGTAGAGATCACTGTATGGAATCATGAGGGATGTTCTCTGTAGAGATCACTGTATGGAATCATGAGGGATGTTCTCTGTAGAGATCACTGTATGGAATCATGAGGAATGTTCTCTGTAGAGATCACTGTATGAAATCATGGGGGATATTCTCTGTAGGGATCATTGTATGGAATCATGAGGAATGTTCTCTGTAGGGATCACTGTATGAAATCATGGGGGATATTCTCTGTAGGGATCATTGTATGGAATCATGAGGAATGTTCTCTGTAGGGATCACTGTATGAAATCATGGGGGATATTCTCTGTAGGGATCATTGTATGGAATCATGAGGGATGTTCTATGTAGAGATCACTGTATGGAATCATGAGGGATGTTCTATGTAGAGATCACTGTATGGAATCATGAGGAATGTTCTCTGTAGAGATCACTGTATGGAATCATGAGGGATGTTCTCTGTAGAGATCACTGTATGGAATCATGAGGAATGTTCTCTGTAGAGATCACTGTATGGAATCATGAGGAATGTTCTCTGTAGAGATCACTGTATGGAATCATGAGGAATGTTCTATGTAGAGATCACTGTATGGAATCATGAGGAATGTTCTCTGTAGAGATGACTGTATGGAATCACGAGGGATGTTCTCTGTAGGGATCACTGTATAGAATCATGAGGGATGTTCTCTGTAGGGATCACTGTATAGAATCATGTGGGATGTTCTCTGTAGAGATGACTGTATGGAATCATGAGGGATGTTCTCTGTAGAGATCACTGTATGGAATCATGAGGAATGTTCTATTTAGAGATCACTGTATGGAATCATGAGGAATGTTCTCTGTAGAGATGACTGTATGGAATCACGAGGGATGTTCTCTGTAGGGATCACTGTATAGAATCATGAGGGATGTTCTCTGTAGGGATCACTGTATAGAATCATGTGGGATGTTCTCTGTAGAGATGACTGTATGGAATCATGAGGGATGTTCTCTGTAGGGATCACTGTATGGAATCATGAGGAATGTTCTCTGTAGGGATCACTGTATGGAATCATGAGGAATGTTCTATGTAGAGATCACTGTATGGAATCATGAGGGATGTTCTATGTAGAGATCACTGTATGGAATCATGAGGGATGTTCTCTGTAGAGATCACTGTATGGAATCATGAGGGATGTTCTCTGTAGAGATCACTGTATGGAATCATGAGGAATGTTCTCTGTAGAGATCACTGTATGAAATCATGGGGGATATTCTCTGTAGGGATCATTGTATGGAATCATGAGGAATGTTCTCTGTAGGGATCACTGTATGAAATCATGGGGGATATTCTCTGTAGGGATCATTGTATGGAATCATGAGGAATGTTCTCTGTAGGGATCACTGTATGAAATCATGGGGGATATTCTCTGTAGGGATCATTGTATGGAATCATGAGGGATGTTCTATGTAGAGATCACTGTATGGAATCATGAGGGATGTTCTATGTAGAGATCACTGTATGGAATCATGAGGAATGTTCTCTGTAGAGATCACTGTATGGAATCATGAGGGATGTTCTCTGTAGAGATCACTGTATGGAATCATGAGGAATGTTCTCTGTAGAGATCACTGTATGGAATCATGAGGAATGTTCTCTGTAGAGATCACTGTATGGAATCATGAGGAATGTTCTATGTAGAGATCACTGTATGGAATCATGAGGAATGTTCTCTGTAGAGATGACTGTATGGAATCACGAGGGATGTTCTCTGTAGGGATCACTGTATAGAATCATGAGGGATGTTCTCTGTAGGGATCACTGTATAGAATCATGTGGGATGTTCTCTGTAGAGATGACTGTATGGAATCATGAGGGATGTTCTCTGTAGAGATCACTGTATGGAATCATGAGGAATGTTCTATGTAGAGATCACTGTATGGAATCATGAGGGATATTCTCTGTAGAGATCACTATGGAATCATGAGGAATGTTCTCTGTAGAGATCACTGTATGGAATCATGAGGAATGTTCTATGTAGAGATCACTGTATGGAATCATGAGGGATGTTCTATGTAGAGATCACTGTATGGAATCATGAGGAATGTTCTCTGTAGAGATCACTGTATGGAATCATGAGGGATGTTCTCTGTAGAGATCACTGTATGGAATCATGAGGAATGTTCTCTGTAGAGATCACTGTATGGAATCATGAGGAATGTTCTCTGTAGAGATCACTGTATGGAATCATGAGGAATGTTCTATGTAGAGATCACTGTATGGAATCATGAGGAATGTTCTCTGTAGAGATGACTGTATGGAATCACGAGGGATGTTCTCTGTAGGGATCACTGTATGGAATCATGAGGAATGTTCTATGTAGAGATCACTGTATGGAATCATGAGGAATGTTCTCTGTAGAGATGACTGTATGGAATCACGAGGGATGTTCTCTGTAGGGATCACTGTATAGAATCATGAGGGATGTTCTCTGTAGGGATCACTGTATGGAATCATGAGGGATATTCTCTGTAGAGATCACTATGGAATCATGAGGAATGTTCTCTGTAGGGATCACTGTATGGAATCATGAGGGATATTCTCTGTAGAGATCACTATGGAATCATAGGAATGTTCTATGTAGAGATCACTGTATAGAATCATGTGGGATGTTCTCTGTAGAGATGACTGTATGGAATCATGAGGGATGTTCTCTGTAGAGATCACTGTATGGAATCATGAGGAATGTTCTATGTAGAGATCACTGTATGGAATCATGAGGGATATTCTCTGTAGAGATCACTATGGAATCATGAGGAATGTTCTCTGTAGAGATCACTGTATGGAATCATGAGGGATGTTCTCTGTAGAGATCACTGTATGGAATCATGAGGGATGTTCTCTGTAGGGATCACTGTATGGAATCATGAGGGATGTTCTATGTAGAGATCACTGTATGGAATCATGAGGAATGTTCTCTGTAGGGATCACTGTATGGAATCATGAGGGATGTTCTATGTATAGATCACTGTAAGGAATAATGAGGGATGTTCTATGTAGAGATCACTGTATGGAATCATGAGGGATGTTCTCTGTAGGGATCACTGTATGGAATCATGAGGAATGTTCTATGTAGAGATCACTGTATGGAATCATGAGGGATGTTCTATGTAGAGATCACTGTATGGAATCATGAGGAATGTTCTCTGTAGGGATCACTGTATGGAATCATGAGGGATGTTCTATGTATAGATCACTGTAAGGAATAATGAGGGATGTTCTATGTAGAGATCACTGTATGGAATCATGAGGGATGTTCTCTGTAGGGATCACTGTATGGAATCATGAGGGATGTTCTATGTATAGATCACTGTATGGAATCATGAGGGATGTTCTATGTAGAGATCACTGTATGGAATCATGAGGAATGTTCTCTGTAGAGATGACTGTATGGAATCATGAGGGATGTTCTCTGTAGGGATCACTGTATGGAATCATGGGGATATTCTCTGTAGGGATCACTGTATGGAATTATGAGGAATGTTCTCTGTAGGGATCACTGTATGGAATCATGAGGAATGTTCTCTGTAGAGATCACTGTATGGAATCATGAGGGATGTTCTCTGTAGAGATCACTGTATGGAATCATGAGGAATGTTCTATGTAGAGATCACTGTATGGAATCATGAGGGATGTTCTCTGTAGGGATCACTGTATGGAATCATGGGGGATGTTCTCTGTAGAGATCACTGTATGGAATCATGGGGGGTGTTTTCTGTAGAGATCACTGTATGGAATCATGAGGGATGTTCTCTGTAGAGATCACTGTATGGAATCATGAGGAATGTTCTCTGTAGGGATCACTGTATGGAATCATGTGGGATGTTCTATGTAGTGATCACTGTATGGAATCATGAGGAATGTTCTCTGTAGGGATCACTGTATAGAATCATGAGGAATGTTCTCTGTAGGGATCACTGTATGGAATCATGAGGAATGTTCTCTGTAGAGATCACTGTATGGAATCATGGGGGATATTCTCTGTAGGGATCACTGTATGGAATCATGTGGGATGTTGTATGTAGTGATCACTGTATGGAATCATGTGGGATGTTCTATGAAGAGATCACTGTATGGAATCATGAGGGATGTTCTCTGTAGGGATCACTGTATGGAATCATGAGGGATGTTCTCTGTAGGGATCACTGTATGGAATCATGAGGGATGTTCTCTGTAGAGATGACTGTATGGAATCATGAGGGATGTTCTCTGTAGGGATCACTGTATGGAATCATG
Organism: Hyla sarda; assembly: GCF_029499605.1. Taxonomy (NCBI): domain Eukaryota; kingdom Metazoa; phylum Chordata; class Amphibia; order Anura; family Hylidae; genus Hyla; species Hyla sarda. Next base: position 55,382 of record NW_026608403.1, read on the forward strand.
AGGGATGTTCTCTGTAGGGATCACTGTATGGAATCATGAGGGATGTTCTATGTAGGGATCACTGTATGGAATCATGTGGGATGTTCTATGAAGAGATCACTGTATGGAATCATGTGGGATGTTCTATGTAGTGATCACTGTATGGAATCATGAGGGATGTTCTCTGTAGGGATCACTGTATGGAATCATGAGGGATGTTCTCTGTAGGGATCACTGTATGGAATCATGAGGGATGTTCTCTGTAGAGATGACTGTATGGAATCATGAGGGATGTTCTATGTAGAGATCACTGTATGGAATCATGAGGAATGTTCTCTGTAGAGATCACTGTATGGAATCATGAGGAATGTTCTATGTAGAGATCACTGTATGGAATCATGAGGAATGTTCTATGTAGAGATCACTGTATGGAATCATGAGGAATGTTCTATGTAGAGATCACTGTATGGAATCATGAGGGATATTCTCTGTAGAGATCACTGTATGGAATCATGAGGGATGTTCTCTGTAGAGATCACTATGGAATCATGAGGAATGTTCTCTGTAGAGATCACTGTATGGAATCATGGGGGGTGTTCTCTGTAGAGATCACTGTATGGAATCATGGGGGGGGTGTTCTCTGTAGAGATCACTTTATGGAATCATGAGGGATGTTCTCTGTAGGGATCACTGTATGGAATCATGAGGAATGTTCTATGTAGAGATCACTGTATGGAATCATGAGGGATGTTCTATGTAGAGATCACTGTAGGATTATATTGAGTGTTGAGGATGAATCCGTGATGGATCCTTACAGAGAACGTCCATTATGATGTCCCACAGTGATCTCTACAGACAACATTTCATAGTCCTAAACCATGATCCGTGCAGAGAACGTTCCTCACAATCCTACAGCGATTACTATATAGGAGATTTCTGTTTGTTTGGTTATAATATACGGCAGTGATGACCTATAGTAACCATCCGGTGTCCTCTCCCTACAGTTTCCAGAAACATGTGCACACCTACCGGATCCTGCCCGATGAGGAGGACTACCTGGCTGTACAGGTATGGTATTGCCTGATATCACTTCTCATCCTGTGTTATCCCCCCCTCTTATATCACCGAACAATGGACTGTAATAATGTCTGATATCATCCTCTATATAACACCGCTGTACTGTAATAATGTGTCTGATATCATCCTCTATATAACACCGCTGTACTGTAATAATGTGTCTGATATCATCCTCTATATAACACTGCTGTACTGTAATAAGATGTGTTATCATCCTCTCCTCTATATAACACTGCTGTACTGTAATAAGATGTGATATCATCCTCTCCTCTATATAACACTGCTGTACTGTAATAAGATGTGTTATCATCCTCTCCTCTATATAACACTGCTGTACTGTAATAAGATGTGTTATCATCCTCTCCTCTATATAACACTGCTGTACTGTAATAAGATGTGTTATCATCCTCTCCTCTATATAACACTGCTGTACTGTAATAAGATGTGATATCATCCTCTCCTCTATATAACACTGCTGTACTGTAATAAGATGTGTTATCATCCTCTCCTCTATATAACACTGCTGTACTGTAATAAGATGTGATATCATCCTCTATATAACACTGCTGTACTGTAATAAGATGTGATATCATCCTCTCCTCTATATAACACTACTGTACTGTAATAAGATGTGGTATCATCCTCTCCTCTATATAACACTGCTGTACTGTAATAAGATGTGATATCATCCTCTCCTCTATATAACACTGCTGTACTGTAATAATGTGTCTGATATCATCCCCTCCTCTATATAACACTGCTGTACTGTAATAAGATGTGATATCATCCTCTACTCTATATAACACTGCTGTACTGTAATAAGATGTGATATCATCCTCTCCTCTATATAACACTGCTGTACTGTAATAAGATGTGATATCATCCTCTCCTCTATATAACACTGCTGTACTGTAATAAGATGTGATATCATCCTCTCCTCTATATAACACTGCTGTACTGTAATAAGATGTGATATCATCCTCTCCTCTATATAACACTGCTGTACTGTAATAAGATGTGATATCCTCTCCTCTATATAACACTGCTGTACTGTAATAAGATGTGATATCATCCTCTCCTCTATATAACACTGCTGTACTGTAATAAGATGTGATATCATCCTCTCCTCTATATAACACTGCTGTACTGTAATAAGATGTGATGTCATCCTCTATATAACACTGCTGTACTGTAATAAGATGTGATATCATCCTCTATATAACACTGCTGTACTGTAATAAGATGTGATATCATCCTCTCCTCTATATAACACTGCTGTACTGTAATAAGATGTGATATCATCCTCTCCTCTATATAACACTGCTGTACTGTAATAAGATGTGATATCATACTCTCCTCTATATAACACTGCTGTACTGTAATAAGATGTGATATCATCCCCTCCTCTATATAACACTACTGTACTGTAATAAGATGTGATATCATCCTCTATATAACACTGCTGTACTGTAATAAGATGTGATATCATCCTCTCCTCTATATAACACTGCTGTACTGTAATAAGATGTGATATCATCCTCTCCTCTATATAACACTGCTGTACTGTAATAAGATGTGATATCATCCCCTCCTCTATATAACACTGCTGTACTGTAATAAGATGTGATATCATCCTCTCCTCTATATAACACTGCTGTACTGTAATAAGATGTGATATCATCCTCTATATAACACTACTGTACTGTAATAAGATGTGATATCATCCTCTATATAACACTACTGTACTGTAATAAGATGTGATATCCTCTCCTCTATATAACACTGCTGTACTGTAATAAGATGTGATATCATCCTCTCCTCTATATAACACTACTGTACTGTAATAAGATGTGATATCATCCTCTCCTCTATATAACACTGCTGTACTGTAATAAGATGTGATATCATCCTCTCCTCTATATAACACTGCTGTACTGTAATAAGATGTGATATCATCCTCTCCTCTATATAACACTACTGTACTGTAATAAGATGTGATATCATCCTCTCCTCTATATAACACTGCTGTACTGTAATAAGATGTGATATCATCCTCTATATAACACTGCTGTACTGTAATAAGATGTGATATCCTCCTCTCCTCTATATAACACTGCTGTACTGTAATAAGATGTGATATCATCCTCTCCTCTATATAACACTGCTGTACTGTAATAAGATGTGATATCCTCCTCTCCTCTATATAACACTGCTGTACTGTAATAAGATGTGATATCATCCTCTCCTCTATATAACACCGCTGTACTGTAATAAGATGTGATATCATCCCCTCCTCTATATAACACTGCTGTACTGTAATAAGATGTGATATCATCCTCTATATAACACTGCTGTACTGTAATAAGATGTGATATCCTCTCCTCTATATAACACTGCTGTACTGTAATAAGATGTGATATCATCCTCTCCTCTATATAACACTACTGTACTGTAATAAGATGTGATATCATCCTCTCCTCTATATAACACTGCTGTACTGTAATAAGATGTGATATCATCCTCTCCTCTATATAACACTGCTGTACTGTAATAAGATGTGATATCATCCTCTCCTCTATATAACACTGCTGTACTGTAATAAGATGTGATATCATCCTCTCCTCTATATAACACTGCTGTACTGTAATATGATGTGATATCATCCTCTCCTCTATATAACACTGCTGTACTGTAATAAGATGTGATATCATCCTCTCCTCTATATAACACTGCTGTACTGTAATAAGATGTGATATCATCCCCTCCTCTATATAACACTGCAGTACTGTAATAAGATGTGATATCATCCTCTCCTCTATATAACACTGCTGTACTGTAATAAGATGTGAGATCATCCTCTATATAACACTGCTGTACTGTAATAAGATGTGATATCATCCTCTCCTCTATATAACACTGCTGTACTGTAATAAGATGTGATATCATCCTCTCCTCTATATAACACTGCTGTACTGTAATAAGATGTGATATCATCCTCTCCTCTATATAACACTGCTGTACTGTAATAAGATGTGATATCCTCCTCTCCTCTATATAACACTGCTGTACTGTAATAAGATGTGAGATCATCCTCTCCTCTATATAACACTGCTGTACTGTAATAAGATGTGATATCATCCTCTCCTCTATATAACACTACTGTACTGTAATATGATGTGATATCATCCTCTCCTCTATATAACACTGCTGTACTGTAATAAGATGTGATATCATCCTCTCCTCTATATAACACTGCTGTACTGTAATAAGATGTGATATCATCCTCTCCTCTATATAACACTGCTGTACTGTAATAAGATGTGATATCATCCTCTCCTCTATATAACACTGCTGTACTGTAATATGATGTGATATCATCCTCTATATAACACTGCTGTACTGTAATAAGATGTGATATCATCCTCTCCTCTATATAACACTGCTGTACTGTAATACGATGTGATATCATCCTCTCCTCTATATAACACTGCTGTACTGTAATAAGATGTGATATCATCCTCTCCTCTATATAACACTGCTGTACTGTAATAAGATGTGATATCATCCTCTCCTCTATATAACACTGCTGTACTGTAATAAGATGTGATATCATCCTCTCCTCTATATAACACTGCTGTACTGTAATAAGATGTGATATCATCCTCTCCTCTATATAACACTGCTGTAATGTAATAAGATGTGATATCATCCTCTATATAACACTGCTGTACTGTAATAAGATGTGATATCATTCTCTCCTCTATATAACACTGCTGTACTGTAATAAGATGTGATATCATCCCCTCCTCTATATAACACTGCTGTACTGTAATAAGATGTGATATCATCCTCTCCTCTATATAACACTGCTGTACTGTAATAAGATGTGATATCATCCTCTCCTCTATATAACACTGCTGTACTGTAATAAGATGTGATATCATCCTCTCCTCTATATAACACTGCTGTACTGTAATAAGATGTGATAGCATCCTCTCCTCTATATAACACTGCTGTACTGTAATAAGATGTGATATCATCCTCTCCTCTATATAACACTGCTGTACTGTAATAAGATGTGATATCATCCCCTCCTCTATATAACACTGCTGTACTGTAATAATGTGTCTGATATCATCCTCTATATAACACTGCTGTACTGTAATAATGTGTCTGATATCATCCTCTATATAACACTGCTGTACTGTAATAAGATGTGATATCATCCTCTATATAACACTGCTGTACTGTAATAAGATGTGATATCATCCTCTATATAACACTGCTGTACTGTAATAAGATGTGATATCATCCTCTCCTCTATATAACACTGCTGTACTGTAATAAGATGTGATATCATCCTCTCCTCTATATAACACTGCTGTACTGTAATAAGATGTGATATCATCCTCTCCTCTATATAACACTGCTGTACTGTAATAAGATGTGATATCATCCTCTCCTCTATATAACACTGCTGTACTGTAATAAGATGTGATATCATCCTCTATATAACACTGCTGTACTGTAATAAGATGTGATATCATCCTCTCCTCTATATAACACTGCTGTACTGTAATAAGATGTGATATCATCCTCTCCTCTATATAACACTGCTGTACTGTAATAAGATGTGATATCATACCCTCCTCTATATAACACTGCTGTACTGTAATAAGATGTGATATCATCCTCTCCTCTATATAACACTGCTGTACTGTAATAAGATGTGATATCATCCTCTATATAACACTGCTGTACTGTAATAAGATGTGATATCATCCCCTCCTCTATATAACACTGCTGTACTGTAATAAGATGTGATATCATCCTCTCCTCTATATAACACTGCTGTACTGTAATAAGGTGTGATATCATCCTCTCCTCTATATAACACTGCTGTACTGTAATAAGGTGTGATATCATCCTCTCCTCTATATAACACTGCTGTACTGTAATAAGATGTGATATCATCCTCTCCTCTATATAACACTGCTGTACTGTAATAAGATGTGATATCATCCCCTCCTCTATATAACACTGCTGTACTGTAATAAGATGTGATATCATCCCCTCCTCTATATAACACTGCTGTACTGTAATAAGATGTGATATCATCCTCTCCTCTATATAACACTGCTGTACTGTAATAAGATGTGAGATCATCCTCTCCTCTATATAACACTGCTGTACTGTAATAAGATGTGATATCATCTTCTCCTCTATATAACACTGCTGTACTGTAATAAGATGTGATATCATCCTCTCCTCTATATAACACTGCTGTACTGTAATAAGATGTGATATCATCCTCTCCTCTATATAACACTGCTGTACTGTAATAAGATGTGATATCATCCTCTCCTCTATATAACACTGCTGTACTGTAATAAGATGTGATATCATCCTCTCCTATATATAACACTGCTGTACTGTAATAAGATGTGATATCATCCTCTCCTCTATATAACACTGCTGTACTGTAATAAGATGTGATATCATCCTCTCCTCTATATAACACTGCTGTACTGTAATAAGATGTGATATCATCCTCTCCTCTATATAACACTGCTGTACTGTAATAAGATGTGATATCATCCTCTCCTCTATATAACACTGCTGTACTGTAATAATATGTGATATCATCCTCTCCTCTATATAACACTGCTGTACTGTAATAAGATGTGATATCATCCTCTTCTCTATATAACACTGCTGTACTGTAGTAAGATGTGATATCATCCTCTCCTCCATATAACACTGCTGTACTGTAATAAGATGTGATATCATCCTCTATATAACACTGCTGTACTGTAATAAGATGTGATATCATCCTCTTCTCTATATAACACTGCTGTACTGTAATAAGATGTGATATCATCCTCTATATAACACTGCTGTACTGTAATAAGATGTGATATCATCCTCTCCTCTATATAACACTGCTGTACTGTAATAAGATGTGATATCATCCTCTCCTCCATATAACACTGCTGTACTGTAATAAGATGTGATATCATCCTCTATATAACACTGCTGTACTGTAATAAGATGTGATATCATCCTCTCCTCTATATAACACTGCTGTACTGTAATAAGATGTGATATCATCCCCTCCTCTATATAACACTGCTGTACTGTAATAAGATGTGATACCATCCCCTCCTCTATATAACACTGCTATACTGTAATAAGATGTGATACCATCCCCTCCTCTATATAACACTGCTGTACTGTAATAAGATGTGATATCATCCTCTCCTCTATATAACACTGCTGTACTGTAATAAGATGTGATATCCTCCTCTCCTCTATATAACACTGCTGTACTGTAATAAGATGTGATATCATCCTCTCCTCTATATAACACTGCTGTACTGTAATAAGATGTGATATCATCCTCTATATAACACTGCTGTACTGTAATAAGATGTGATATCATCCTCTCCTCTATATAACACCGCTGTACTGTAATAAGATGTGATATCATCCTCTCCTCTATATAACACTGCTGTACTGTAATAAGATGTGATATCCTCCTCTCCTCTATATAACACTGCTGTACTGTAATAAGATGTGATATCATCCTCTCCTCTATATAACACTGCTGTACTGTAATAAGATGTGATATCATCCTCTCCTCTATATAACACTGCTGTACTGTAATAAGATGTGATATCATCCTCTCCTCTATATAACACTACTGTACTGTAATAAGATGTGATATCATCCTCTCCTCTATATAACACTGCTGTACTGTAATAAGATGTGATATCATCCTCTCCTCTATATAACACTGCTGTACTGTAATAAGATGTGATATCATCCTCTCCTCTATATAACACTGCTGTACTGTAATATGATGTGATATCATCCTCTCCTCTATATAACACTGCTGTACTGTAATAAGATGTGATATCATCCTCTCCTCTATATAACACTGCTGTACTGTAATAAGATGTGATATCATCCCCTCCTCTATATAACACTGCAGTACTGTAATAAGATGTGATATCATCCTCTCCTCTATATAACACTGCTGTACTGTAATAAGATGTGAGATCATCCTCTATATAACACTGCTGTACTGTAATAAGATGTGATATCATCCTCTCCTCTATATAACACTGCTGTACTGTAATAAGATGTGATATCATCCTCTCCTCTATATAACACTGCTGTACTGTAATAAGATGTGATATCATCCTCTCCTCTATATAACACTGCTGTACTGTAATAAGATGTGATATCCTCCTCTCCTCTATATAACACTGCTGTACTGTAATAAGATGTGAGATCATCCTCTCCTCTATATAACACTGCTGTACTGTAATAAGATGTGATATCATCCTCTCCTCTATATAACACTACTGTACTGTAATATGATGTGATATCATCCTCTCCTCTATATAACACTGCTGTACTGTAATAAGATGTGATATCATCCTCTCCTCTATATAACACTGCTGTACTGTAATAAGATGTGATATCATCCTCTCCTCTATATAACACTGCTGTACTGTAATAAGATGTGATATCATCCTCTCCTCTATATAACACTGCTGTACTGTAATATGATGTGATATCATCCTCTATATAACACTGCTGTACTGTAATAAGATGTGATATCATCCTCTCCTCTATATAACACTGCTGTACTGTAATACGATGTGATATCATCCTCTCCTCTATATAACACTGCTGTACTGTAATAAGATGTGATATCATCCTCTCCTCTATATAACACTGCTGTACTGTAATAAGATGTGATATCATCCTCTCCTCTATATAACACTGCTGTACTGTAATAAGATGTGATATCATCCTCTCCTCTATATAACACTGCTGTACTGTAATAAGATGTGATATCATCCTCTCCTCTATATAACACTGCTGTAATGTAATAAGATGTGATATCATCCTCTATATAACACTGCTGTACTGTAATAAGATGTGATATCATTCTCTCCTCTATATAACACTGCTGTACTGTAATAAGATGTGATATCATCCCCTCCTCTATATAACACTGCTGTACTGTAATAAGATGTGATATCATCCTCTCCTCTATATAACACTGCTGTACTGTAATAAGATGTGATATCATCCTCTCCTCTATATAACACTGCTGTACTGTAATAAGATGTGATATCATCCTCTCCTCTATATAACACTGCTGTACTGTAATAAGATGTGATATCATCCTTTCCTCTATATAACACTGCTGTACTGTAATAAGATGTGATATCATCCTCTCCTCTATATAACACTGCTGTACTGTAATAAGATGTGATATCATCCTCTCCTCTATATAACACTGCTGTACTGTAATAAGATGTGATATCATCCCCTCCTCTATATAACACTGCTGTACTGTAATAATGTGTCTGATATCATCCTCTATATAACACTGCTGTACTGTAATAATGTGTCTGATATCATCCTCTATATAACACTGCTGTACTGTAATAAGATGTGATATCATCCTCTATATAACACTGCTGTACTGTAATAAGATGTGATATCATCCTCTATATAACACTGCTGTACTGTAATAAGATGTGATATCATCCTCTCCTCTATATAACACTGCTGTACTGTAATAAGATGTGATATCATCCTCTCCTCTATATAACACTGCTGTACTGTAATAAGATGTGATATCATCCTCTCCTCTATATAACACTGCTGTACTGTAATAAGATGTGATATCATCCTCTCCTCTATATAACACTGCTGTACTGTAATAAGATGTGATATCATCCTCTCCTCTATATAACACTGCTGTACTGTAATAAGATGTGATATCATCCTCTCCTCTATATAACACTGCTGTACTGTAATAAGATGTGATATCATCCTCTCCTCTATATAACACTGCTGTACTGTAATAAGATGTGATATCATCCTCTCCTCTATATAACACTGCTGTACTGTAATAAGATGTGATATCATCCTCTCCTCTATATAACACTGCTGTAATGTAATAATATGTGATATCATCCTCTATATAACACTGCTGTACTGTAATAAGATGTGATATCATCCTCTCCTCTATATAACACCGCTGTACTGTAATAAGATGTGATATCATTCTCTCCTCTATATAACACTGCTGTACTGTAATAAGATGTGATATCATCCCCTCCTCTATATAACACTGCTGTACTGTAATAAGATGTGATATCATCCTCTCCTCTATATAACACTGCTGTACTGTAATAAGATGTGATATCATCCTCTCCTCTATATAACACTGCTGTACTGTAATAAGATGTGATATCATCCCCTCCTCTATATAACACTGCTGTACTGTAATAATGTGTCTGATATCATCCTCTATATAACACTGCTGTACTGTAATAATGTGTCTGATATCATCCTCTATATAACACTGCTGTACTGTAATAAGATGTGATATCATCCCCTCCTCTATATAACACTGCTGTACTGTAATAAGATGTGATATCATCCTCTCCTCTATATAACACTGCTGTACTGTAATAAGATGTGATATCATCCTCTCCTCTATATAACACTGCTGTACTGTAATAAGATGTGATATCATCCTCTCCTCTATATAACACTGCTGTACTGTAATAAGATGTGATATCATCCTCTCCTCTATATAACACTGCTGTACTGTAATAAGATGTGATATCATCCTCTCCTCTATATAACACTGCTGTACTGTAATAAGATGTGATATCATCCCCTCCTCTATATAACACTGCTGTACTGTAATAAGATGTGATATCATCCTCTCCTCTATATAACACTGCTGTACTGTAATAAGATGTGATATCATCCTCTCCTCTATATAACACTGCTGTACTGTAATAAGATGTGATATCATACCCTCCTCTATATAACACTGCTGTACTGTAATAAGATGTGATATCATCCTCTCCTCTATATAACACTGCTGTACTGTAATAAGATGTGATATCATCCTCTCTTCTCTATAACACTGCTGTACTGTAATAAGATGTGATATCATCCTCTATATAACACTGCTGTACTGTAATAAGAAGTGATATCATCCTCTCCTCTATATAACACTGCTGTACTGTAATAAGAAGTGATATCATCCTCTCCTCTATATAACACTGCTGTACTGTAATAAGATGTGATATCATCCTCTCCTCTATATAACACTGCTGTACTGTAATAAGATGTGATATCATCCTCTCCTCTATATAACACTGCTGTACTGTAATAAGATGTGATATCATCCTCTCTTCTCTATAACACTGCTGTACTGTAATAAGATGTGATATCATCCTCTATATAACACTGCTGTACTGTAATAAGATGTGATATCATCCTCTCTTCTCTATAACACTGCTGTACTGTAATAAGATGTGATATCATCCTCTCCTCTATATAACACTGCTGTACTGTAATAAGATGTGATATCATCCTCTCCTCTATATAACACTGCTGTACTGTAATAAGATGTGATATCATCCCCTCCTCTATATAACACTGCTGTACTGTAATAAGATGTGATATCATCCTCTCCTCTATATAACACTGCTGTACTGTAATAAGATGTGAGATCATCCTCTCCTCTATATAACACTGCTGTACTGTAATAAGATGTGATATCATCTTCTCCTCTATATAACACTGCTGTACTGTAATAAGATGTGATATCATCCTCTCCTCTATATAACACTGCTGTACTGTAATAAGATGTGATATCATCCTCTCCTCTATATAACACTGCTGTACTGTAATAAGATGTGATATCATCCTCTCCTCTATATAACACTGCTGTACTGTAATAAGATGTGATATCATCCTCTCCTATATATAACACTGCTGTACTGTAATAAGATGTGATATCATCCTCTCCTCTATATAACACTGCTGTACTGTAATAAGATGTGATATCATCCTCTCCTCTATATAACACTGCTGTACTGTAATAAGATGTGATATCATCCTCTCCTCTATATAACACTGCTGTACTGTAATAAGATGTGATATCATCCTCTCCTCTATATAACACTGCTGTACTGTAATAATATGTGATATCATCCTCTCCTCTATATAACACTGCTGTACTGTAATAAGATGTGATATCATCCTCTTCTCTATATAACACTGCTGTACTGTAATAAGATGTGATATCATCCTCTCCTCTATATAACACTGCTGTACTGTAATAAGATGTGATATCATCCTCTCCTCTATATAACACTGCTGTACTGTAATAAGATGTGATATCATCCTCTCCTCTATATAACACCGCTGTACTGTAATAAGATGTGATATCATCCTCTCCTCTATATAACACTGCTGTACTGTAATAAGATGTGATATCATCCTCTCCTCTATATAACACTGCTGTACTGTAATAAGATGTGATATCACCCTCTCCTCTATATAACACTGCTGTACTGTAATAAGATGTGATATCAGCCTCTCCTCTATATAACACTGCTGTACTGTAATAAGATGTGATATCATCCTCTATATAACACTACTGTACTGTAATAAGATGTGATATCATCCCCTCCTCTATATAACACTGCTGTACTGTAGTAAGATGTGATATCATCCTCTCCTCCATATAACACTGCTGTACTGTAATAAGATGTGATATCATCCTCTATATAACACTGCTGTACTGTAATAAGATGTGATATCATCCTCTTCTCTATATAACACTGCTGTACTGTAATAAGATGTGATATCATCCTCTATATAACACTGCTGTACTGTAATAAGATGTGATATCATCCTCTCCTCTATATAACACTGCTGTACTGTAATAAGATGTGATATCATCCTCTCCTCCATATAACACTGCTGTACTGTAATAAGATGTGATATCATCCTCTATATAACACTGCTGTACTGTAATAAGATGTGATATCATCCTCTCCTCTATATAACACTGCTGTACTGTAATAAGATGTGATATCATCCCCTCCTCTATATAACACTGCTGTACTGTAATAAGATGTGATACCATCCCCTCCTCTATATAACACTGCTATACTGTAATAAGATGTGATACCATCCCCTCCTCTATATAACACTGCTGTACTGTAATAAGATGTGATATCCTCCTCTCCTCTATATAACACTGCTGTACTGTAATAAGATGTGATATCATCCTCTCCTCTATATAACACTGCTGTACTGTAATAAGATGTGATATCATCCTCTCCTCTATATAACACTGCTGTACTGTAATAAGATGTGATATCATCCTCTCCTCTATATAACACTGCTGTACTGTAATAAGATGTGATATCATCCTCTCCTCTATATAACACTGTTGTACTGTAATAAGATGTGATATCATCCTCTCCTCTATATAACACTGCTGTACTGTAATAAGATGTGATATCATCCTCTATATAACACTGCTGTACTGTAATAAGATGTGATATCATCCTCTCCTCTATATAACACCGCTGTACTGTAATAAGATGTGATATCATCCTCTCCTCTATATAACACTGCTGTACTGTAATAAGATGTGATATCCTCCTCTCCTCTATATAACACTGCTGTACTGTAATAAGATGTGATATCATCCTCTCCTCTATATAACACTGCTGTACTGTAATAAGATGTGATATCATCCTCTCCTCTATATAACACTGCTGTACTGTAATAAGATGTGATATCATCCTCTCCTCTATATAACACTGCTGTACTGTAATAAGATGTGATATCATCCTCTCCTCTATATAACACTGCTGTACTGTAATAAGATGTGATATCATCCTCTCCTCTATATAACACTGCTGTACTGTAATAAGATGTGATATCATCCCCTCCTCTATATAACACTGCTGTACTGTAATAAGATGTGATATCCCCTCCTCTATATAACACTGCTGTACTGTAATAAGATGTGATACCATCCCCTCCTCTATATAACACTGCTGTACTGTAATAAGATGTGATATCCTCCTCTCCTCTATATAACACTGCTGTACTGTAATAAGATGTGATATCATCCTCTCCTCTATATAACACTGCTGTACTGTAATAAGATGTGATATCATCCTCTATATAACACTGCTGTACTGTAATAAGATGTGATATCCTCCTCTCCTCTATATAACACTGCTGTACTGTAATAAGATGTGATATCATCCCCTCCTCTATATAACACTGCTGTACTGTAATAAGATGTGATATCATCCTCTCCTCTATATAACACTGCTGTACTGTAATAAGATGTGTTATCATCCTCTCCTCTATATAACACTGCTGTACTGTAATAAGATGTGTTATCATCCTCTCCTCTATATAACACTGCTGTACTGTAATAAGATGTGATATCATCCCCTCCTCTATATAACACTGCTGTACTGTAATAAGATGTGATATCCTCCTCTCCTCTATATAACACTGCTGTACTGTAATAAGATGTGATATCATCCCCTCCTCTATATAACACTGCTGTACTGTAATAAGATGTGATATCCCCTCCTCTATATAACACTGCTGTACTGTAATAAGATGTGATATCATCCCCTCCTCTATATAACACTGCTGTACTGTAATAAGATGTGATATCCTCCTCTCCTCTATATAACACTGCTGTACTGTAATAAGATGTGATATCATCCTCTCCTCTATATAACACTGCTGTACTGTAATAAGATGTGATATCATCCTCTATATAACACTGCTGTACTGTAATAAGATGTGATATCATCCCCTCCTCTATATAACACTGCTGTACTGTAATAAGATGTGATATCATCCTCTCCTCTATATAACACTGCTGTACTGTAATAAGATGTGATATCATCCTCTCCTCTATATAACACTGCTGTACTGTAATAAGATGTGATATCATCCTCTATATAACACTGCTGTACTGTAATAAGATGTGATATCATCCTCTATATAACACTGCTGTACTGTAATAAGATGTGATATCATCCTCTCCTCTATATAACACTGCTGTACTGTAATAAGATGTGATATCATCCTCTCCTCTATATAACACCTGCTGTACTGTAATAAGATGTGATATCATCCTCTCCTCTATATAACACTGCTGTACTGTAATAAGATGTGATATCATCCTCTCCTCTATATAACACTGCTGTACTGTAATAAGATGTGATATCATCCTCTCCTCTATATAACACTGCTGTACTGTAATAAGATGTGATATCATCCTCTCCTCTATATAACACTGCTGTACTGTAATAAGATGTGATATCATCCCCTCCTCTATATAACACTGCTGTACTGTAGTAAGATGTGATATCATCCTCTCCTCCATATAACACTGCTGTACTGTAATAAGATGTGATATCATCCTCTATATAACACTGCTGTACTGTAATAAGATGTGATATCATCCTCTATATAACACTGCTGTACTGTAATAAGATGTGATATCATCCTCTCCTCTATATAACACTGCTGTACTGTAATAAGATGTGATATCATCCTCTCCTCTATATAACACCGCTGTACTGTAATAAGATGTGATATCATCCTCTCCTCTATATAACACTGCTGTACTGTAATAAGATGTGATATCATCCTCTCCTCTATATAACACTGCTGTACTGTAATAAGATGTGATATCATCCTCTCCTCTATATAACACTGCTGTACTGTAATAAGATGTGATATCATCCTCTCCTCTATATAACACTGCTGTACTGTAATAAGATGTGAT
>NW_026608404.1:0-5000 GCF_029499605.1 Hyla sarda
CATTGGAGCCTCTCCTATCTTGGGATCTCGTGACAGTATTGAAATCCCCTCCAAAGATCACCTGTCGGCTTGTAAAAAGAAAGGGCTTAATCCTCATAAAGAGATCTTTACGGTCCCACTTGGTTTGCGGGGTGTAGATGTTAATAAGCCGGAGCTCTTGCCCCTTCATGAGGACATCTAAGATCAGGCACCTCCCCATTTCTAACTCAATAACCCGTCTGCATTCAACAGGAGCGGTAAAAAGGACCGCCACCCCACTATACGGCTCAGCCGCAAGAGACCAGTGGGAGGGCCCGCGCCTCCACTCTCTCCTGGCTTTTACCAGGGAGGCTAGATCTGACAACCTGGTCTCTTGTAAAAATAAAATGTCGGCATCAACACGGCCGAGAAAATCAAAAGCTGCGAATCTAGCCGTATCAGACTTTATGCTGGCACAGTTAATAGATGCCAGCGTCAATGGGGTGAGTGCCGCCATCATGGGTGATTGAGTTAGACGACCCTAACACCCTCATTTCTGCTTTTTCTTCACCCCCTCATCCCCAGACGAGGAGGCTTCCTTCTCTTTGGACCGTTTTTTTGATTCTGACAGGTCCATTTTTGAATCCCCATCTCCACCTGGCTCCGGTTTGGCCCCATCCCCTGAGAAAATTGCCCCATCAGGACAGGGCCCAGTTCCCCCTGGAGGCTCCCCCACTTCAGGCACCCCATCCTCGCCCCCCCCCCCCCCCTCCAAGGAAGGGGAGGAGATGTCTTCAAGGACAGAGTACCGATTAGACAGATCAATCAGAGGGGGGGGGGCAGGTAAGCTTCCACTTGGGACCTGGTCCGTAGCACGGGGACTAGAGGGCTCCGACCTCTTCTTTCCCCCTTTATTGCCCTTCTTTTTTGGCCTCTCTTCACCCTCCTCATCCCCACTTTCATAGTGGGAGGAATCAGAAAGATCGGCCTTGCTGCTCTCTTCTCTACAGATTCTCCTCATTTCCTCATCCAGCACATTCTCCTCCAGGGCCTCAGCAGTTTCAGGACTATCCTCTGGAGCAGGGCCAGAAGCTACCCCTGCCACATGGGAACTCTCCAGTTCCCTGCTCCTTCTCCGATTAGCCTCCCGCCTCAGCTTGGCTGGACTTTTCCTCTTCACTGACCCTGTTGCACCTTCACCCGCACTCGTGCCCTCCCCAGCTGAGGCAACATTACTGCTGTCTCCAGCCAAGGTGACCGTCGCACGGGCAAAGGCGCTAGGACAACGGCTGAAAGGGTGTCCTAAGACACCACACAGATGACACCGGATCTGCCTACAGGATGCGGCAAGATGACCTACCCCACCGCACAGTGCACAGACCTTCACGGTACAGGCTGCGCTAAAGTGGGTGGGGCTGCCACACCTGTGACAGACCTTGGGATGCCCCTGGTAGAAAACTTGGATTCTGTCTCTCCCAAGAAAAGCAGCTGATGGGATGTGGGCAACAGTGCTCCCCAAACGCTTCAGTTTGACGGAAAACGTCCAGGCCCCAGACCAGATCCCATGTTCGTCAAAGTTCTTTTTTGGCATGTCCGTCACATCCCCATATCGGCTGAGCCAGGTCATGATATCATAGCAAGAGAGTGACTCGTTACGTGTCCAAACGGTCACTTTCTTGACCAAATTCTGACAGGATATCGCCTTTACGGCGAAATCCCGCCAGCCGGGCTCGCTTTTCACCACCTCATAGTTCGACCAGAAAAGTTCCAAACCCTCTGGCCGAGCGAAGCTGATGTCAAACTCGGAAGTACCGTAGGGGTGGATCAGGGCAAAGATGTCACTTGCCCTGAATTCAATCCGGAGGAGGAGCTCAACCACGCTTCCCCAATGCGGACACGCATCTTCGCCCCTCCACACCAAACGGACCACATTCCTACGGCCACTTTCCTGCCCGGATGTCGGGAGGGACCAGACCACCTCCCCGTTTTGTTCTCGGAAGGCGCCTAAGCCGTGTCTTTCTATCCAAAAAGACAGGTCAACCTCACCCCTCCCCTCTACCTGGATCGACCTGTCTCCCCTACATAGAGCCTCCAGGAGGCGCTGTTGCAAGTGACCCCCAGAGCCAGATGGAGATGGGGATCCCCCGGCAGTGACGCTGGCATAGCTTCTGGGAGAAGCAGCTACTACCGGGGGGGGGGCAGTCGAACCAGAAACCAAACCAGGACCCTTATTCTTGACAGAAACATCAGCCATAACACCTCTCTGTGCCATTCCACTACCGCTCCTCACCTGCATTTCACTAGCACCCCTCTCCTGCACTGCACTTGCACCCCTCTCCTGCACTCCACTTGCACCCCTCTCTTGCACCCCTCTCTTGTACCCACTTGCACCCCTCTCTTTCACTCCACTTGCACCCCTCTCTTGCACCCCTCTCTTGCACTCCACAAGTTCCCCCCTCATCCACACTGCTACCACAACTCCTCCCATGCACACCACCATAATTCACATTTTGCACATTACCATTTTTGTTCTCACTTTCACTCTTGCGTACACTCTCCCTTGGTGTGTTACAGACTGGGCTGGCTGGGTCTTTTGCATGTTTAATGGCTGCCGGTTTCAGAATTGGCGCTGCATAGTTCTTTCTTCCCGTCTCTTGGGGTGCAGACACACGCTCCTCCTCTGACATAGGTGGCCGCGCCCCCTCGCAAAATGACTGTCCCTCCGGACTCACTCCCGCTACACCTGCTACAGCCGACGCACAGGGAACCTCCCCCTTTACAGCGGAGTGCCCCCTGGCGCCAGAACCGGTACCAACCGCGTCACCTAGGGGACCGCCCCCTGAACCAACAAGGTCTGGTGCCCAGACACTCCCCCCCCCTCACAGGAGAGTGCCCTGCAGCGCCAAGACCTGTACCGCCCACTTCAACCGAACGGGTGAATCTGCCGCCATTTTCTGGTGACTGGACACCCTCCCCCCTCACAGGAGGGTGCCCTTTTTTTTCTATAGCACCCACGGCCATTTTGGGTGCACTACTGTATCCCCCATGCTGGCCCCGCTCCACTACAGAAACGGGGTCTGGCAGGTTGGGGGACCCAGCACCCTGAACCGACTTTTCAGCCGACCCAGACTGCTGGAAAGGAGAAAAGACAAACTTCACTTGTCCCTCAGTTTTCTTTCTTTTCTTGCCCTTTTTTTCATTCCTCCTCTTCTCTTCTGGGCCCAAATCGTCTCCAAAAGAAAAATTTTCTAGACGGGTGGGTGACTCCTGCATTACAATCGCCCGCAGGAGACCCCCGTCTGCCAAGCCGCTGCCTTCACCGCAGTCACTGCCATCATCCTCCTCACTGGAGAGAGGTAAGGCCACCTGAGCCGGGTTTATATAGTCTGCACTCAGGGTAAGTGGGGGGTCAGGGGTAGCAATGGTGGCACATACAGTGTCCATATCCCCCTCACTCACATTGCCCTCCTCACCTCCATCACCTTCCTCCATCTCCTCCTCCTCACTGCGGCAATCCTCATCTTGCTGACTTTCACAACCTCTGGAGGCCCTCATGCTGGAGAATCTCTCTTCATGAATTAGCTTCTCACCAAGAAACCCAGCACCCTCCACAATGTCCGATCTCCTCCTCATAAGCTCCTCCACCTCTTTCCTCAGAGACCTCACCTTGGTGTTGAATGCTGATCTCTTTGCCTTAGGTGCCTGATCCGCTTGATAGATGGCAAACTTTAGATCTTCTCTAAGGCCACGAAGCTGCTTTCCAAGCTGTTCATATTCAGCCATCTTCACCTGGATTCTTGATCCAAAGGTCGCCAGGGATTCTCTGTTCCCCTTTACCCCCCATTGCTGGGGTTGTGAGGATCCAGAGACGGCTGCCTTCACTGCACTCCTCTGCCTGGAAGAGCTTCTTTTCCTTGCAGGGCTTTTGCTGGAGGCTTTGCAGCTCCCAGCTGAGGACGGGGGAGGGGGCACCACATTACTGTGAGCCCTGGTTGTTCTCCTAATTCCGTCCTGATTATTGGCCGTGGCATTTTCCTTGGCACCCCCCGCCGGCCAGATACGGGGAGTGTAAGATGAAGCTCCAGATCCCCTGGGCTCCATAGCAGGAGAACCTACCCAGGTGTATGCCACACACCTGGGGAGGGGCGGAAGGAAATCACTGCTTCTGTGGAAGTCTCAGGAGCTCAGCAGAACACAACCTCTCTCCAGAGCTGTACTCACTATTCTGCTTGTGTGGTCACTGTGTACATACATTACATTACTGATCCCGAGTGTGTGTGGGATGGAGGTGGGGGATCGGGGGGCCCAAAAAAAATTGCTTGCCCAAGGTCCAATCAAAATTAAAGATGGCCCTGTGTGTGCCGCTGGCGCTGCATTGCGCTGCCGCTCGTGGGCCCCTTACCGAGAATTGTGTGCCGCTTCGCTGCTGCTCGGGGGCAAAAACAAATGTAAGAATTACCTACAGATGCTTTTCATAAGTCCATAGAAAATGCCTATGGCAGTACATATCAGTATGGGCGGAGTAATTTGTGATGGGTGGGGTATATTGGCATGGGTGTGGAATACCTTGTGGAGGTGGAGCTTAGGGGCCTCCTCAAAAAATCTCGCAGGGGGGCCTCCAAATTTATTGTTACCCCACTGCTCCAGCTGTTGCAAAACAACAACTCCCAGCATTTCTGGACAGCCACTGACTGTCCAGGCATGCTGGGAGTTTAGCAACAGCTGGAGGCACCCTGTTTGGGAATCACTGGCGTAGAATACCCCTATGTCCACCCCTGTGCAATCCCTAATTTAGTCCTCAAATGTGCATGGCGCTCTCTCACTTCGGAGCCCTGTCGTATTTCAAGGAAACAGTTTAGGGCCACATATGGGGTATCTCCGTACTCGGGAGAAATTGCACTACAAATTTTGCGGGTCTTTTTTTCCTTTTACCGCTTGTGAAAAGAAAAAGTTGGGGGCTACACCAGCCTGTTAGTGTAAAAAAATAAAAAATTTTACACTAACATGCTGGTGTTGCCCCATACTTTTTATTTCCACAAGCG
>NW_026608404.1:12500-71108 GCF_029499605.1 Hyla sarda
CAGTACTTATCAGCTGCCGTATGCTACAGAGGAAGTTGTATAGTTCTTTTCGGTCTGACTACAGTGCTCTCTGTGAGTAGGAGCAAATCTCCATAGTAAACTTCTCCTACTCCGGACAGTTCCTGACATGGACAGAAGTGTCAGCAGAGAGCACTTCCTGTAGTCCTGAGCAGTTTGGTGTGCAGCTCATTCGGGTGTGTCTCTTTGTGTGCTCCAGAGACTTCCAGCAGACCAGAGCAGGTGTTTCATCAGCCTCCCCAGGAGTGTGGCAGCCTCCTCGGGAGAGCCTCCCTGCATGGCGTCCCTGGCCTCCACCTCCCGTTCTTCAAGGCTGGCGGGGGGTGGAGAGCAAACAGCAACAGCCATTCTGGCCCGGGGTAGAAGATCTGGCAGAGTCTGCAGCAATGCAGGCTCTGCTCCCCCGGCAACAGGTACCAGCCAGAGATCTGGTGGACAAAAGGCGAGGAGGAGAAGTGTGGAGTTGTGGGTAGAGCGAGGGCCCAAGGAGTCCAGTGCCAACTACTGCTCCCGTCTGGCCGCGAGGTTTGCTGAGTATGATCGGTGCGGCAAGGATCTGAAGTTGGCCAGAGAAGATCTGCGAGGCGCTCAGAATCTGGTGAACACTGCACCAAAAAAGAACAGGCCAGAGTTAAGGAAAAAGATCGCAGCACTGAAAGCTGAGATTGTGCAGCTGGAGGAGAGGAGAGCAGAGATCTTGGAGGGGAGCGGTCTCTTTAAGGAAAAGCTTGAGAACGACAGCCGGTTTGCCGCCACGAAATCCCCAGGTAAGGTGGAGGTGGATGTTGGGGAGAGTAGTGGCGGTGAAGATAGCGAGGATGGTGGTGAAGCTGTAAAGGAGGAGGAGAAGGTGGAAGAAAGTGCACAAGTTGTGGAGATGGATGCTGTTCCTGTGGCTACTCCCTATGACACCAAAACACAGGACAGCTACATTGAGCCAGCACAGGTGGCACTACCATCAAGCGATAGTGAGGAGGATGTGGAAAGTGAGGCTGGGGGATTGTTGAGGGCGATCATAATGCAGGAGTCCCCAGCCCACCTCCAGAATTTTACCTTTGGAGAAGATCAGTGTGAGGATGTGGTGGTGAAGCGAAAAGCTAAGAAACAAAAGATTCAGGAAACAGTACAATATGTGTTTGTTCCCTTCCAGCAGTCTGGGCCAGCTGCAAAGCTGGTTCAGGCTGCTGGGCCCCCCAGACTGCCAGACCCCGTTTCTGTGGTGGAACGGAGCCAGCATGGGGGGTACAGTATGGCGTCAGAAAAGGCAGAGGGCGCAATAGATGTGAAGCCCACCCATCTTGCCGGTAGGGAGGGGCAGGATGGGCTGATGGTGGGCAGTGGCGAGGCAAGCTATGCTGCCGTGTGCTCGGGGGGCGGTTCCCCGAGTGCTATGGGCATTACCGGCACTGCGGGGCACTCCCCTGTGAGGGGGGGAGTGTCCGGGTGCCGGTGGAGGAGAGTGGTAGGTCTGTGTGCTCGGGGGCGGTCCTCCGAGTACTGTGTATTCTGTGGGCGCTGCGGGGCACTCCTCTGTGAGGGGGGGGGAGTGTCCGGGCGCCGGCATCATCCACAGAACCCGTGTGGTTGGGAAAAGTAGGTGCTGGCACTGTGGGAGGAGCTGGGGTGCACCCGGAGGGGCAGCCCCAGACTCCGGAAGTGACTTCAGCTATGGAGAAGGAACTATCAGCATCGACCCCGGCAGCTAAGCCAGAAAAAAAGAGTGTAATAAAACCTGCAACACTACAAGTCCCAGCCAGCCCAGAAAATGTTAGTCAGGATAAGAGTGCTGGATGTGAGAATGCTGAGTGTGGAAGTGTTGTGGATGAGAGGAGTGTATGTGGGAGAGTCAGTGGAGTGAATGATGGTGGGAGTAGTAGTGGTATGAATGGGAAGAAAGATGATGAGAGGAGTGGTGTGAATGGTGTTATTAGTGGTTCTGGGTTTGGTTCTGGGTCTGGTCCGGCTGCCCCCCCGGTAGTGACTGCTCCTAGGAGCTATGCCAATGTCGCTGCCGGGGGTTCAGGGGGGTCCCCGTCTCCGTCCGGCTCTGGAGGCCTCTTGCAACAGCGCCTCCTGGAGGCTCTACGCAGGGGTGACAGGTCGATCCAGGTAGAGGGAAGGGGTGAGGTCGACCTGTCTTTCTGGATAGAGAGGCACGGTTTGGGGGCTTTTCGAGAGAGGAATGGGGAGGTGGTCTGGTCCCTCCCGACATCCGGGCAGGACAATAACCGTAGGAATGTGGTCCGTCTGATTTGGAGGGGCGAGGAT
Source organism: Hyla sarda (assembly GCF_029499605.1). Lineage (NCBI taxonomy): Eukaryota > Metazoa > Chordata > Amphibia > Anura > Hylidae > Hyla > Hyla sarda. The sequence goes on from NW_026608404.1 coordinate 14,787, forward strand.
GCGTGCCCACCTCGCGCAAAAGTGGTTGAGCTCCTCCTTCAGATGGAATTCAGGGCGAGCGACATCTTTGCCCTGATTCACCCCTATGGTTCGTCTGAGTTTGACGTCAGTTTCGTTCGGCCAGAGGGTCTTGAACTCTTCTGGTCGAACTACGAAGTGGCGAAGAACGAGCCCGGCTGGCGGGATTTCGCCGTAAAGGCGATTTCCCGTCAGAACTCTGTCAAGAAAGTGACCGTTTTGACCCGTAACCAGTCGCTTTCTTGTTATGACATCATGACCTGGCTCGGACGGTATGGGGATGTGACGGACATGCCCAAGAAAAACTTTGATGAGCACGGGATCTGGTCCGGGGCCTGGACGTTTTCCATCAAACTCAAGCGTTCAGGGAGTACAGTTGCCCACATTCCGTCAGCCGCCTTCCTTGGACATGATAGGATCCAGGTCTTCTACCAGGGGCAGCCTAAGGTCTGTCACAGGTGTGGCAGCCCCACCCACTTTAGCGCAGCCTGTACTGTGCAGGTCTGCGCTTTGTGTGGTGGGGTGGGTCATCTGGCCGCATCCTGTAGGCAGATCCGGTGCCACCTGTGTGGTGTCCTCGGGCACCCTTTCAGCCGTTGTCCTAGCGCCTTCGCCCGTGCAGCGGCCGCTCCGGCTGAGGAGAGCTGTGAAGTTGCCTCGGCTGGGGAGGGCACGGGCAGGGATGGGGGTGCAACAGGGCTAGTGAGGAGGAAAAAGGGCCCCGCCAAACTAAGGCGGGAGGAAAATCGGAGGAGGAGTAGGGAGCTGGAGAGTGCCCAGGTGGCGGGGGTAGCTCCGGCCCCTGCTCCTGAAGCTGGCCCTGTAACCACTGAAGCCCAGGAGGAGGACGTGCTGGATGAGGAGGTCAGGAGGCTGCGCAAAGAGGAGGGCAATATGGCCGACACTTTCGATTCCTCCCACTATGAAAGTGTTGATGAGGAGAGTGGAGAGAGGCCTAAAAAGAAAGACAAGGGCAAAAGAAAAGGGAGAAAGAAGAGGTCAGAGCCCTCTGATCCCTGTACTACGGGCCAGGTCCAAAACGGAAGCCTGATTGCCCCCCCTCTGAATGACCTGTCAAACCGGTACCTCGTCCTCGATACCATCTCCTCCCCCTCCTTGAAGGGGGAAGGTGAGGGCCAGGTGCCTAGGAAGAAGGAGCCTCCAGGGGGAACTGGGCCCTGTCCTATTGAGGCTCCTTCCTTGGAGGGCAGGGCTAGACCGGGGCCGGACGTAGATGGGGATCAAATGGACCAAACTGAATTAAAAAAAAGAACTAAGAGTGGTCCTGCCCTCTCATCTTCTTCGGGGGATGAGGGGGCTAAAAAGAAGGGAAAGAAAAAGTAAAGGGTGTGGCCGTCTAATTTAATCACCCTGTATGGCGGCACTCACCCCATTGACGCTGGCATCTATTAACTGTGCCAGCATAAAGTCAGATACGGCTAGATTCGCAGCCTTTGATTTTCTCGGCCGCGTTGAAGCTGACATTTTCTTTTTACAGGAGACCAGGTTGAGTAAGAGCCAGAAGAGAGTGGAGGTGTGGTCCCTCCCACTGGTCTCTTGCGGCTGAGCCGTATAGTGGGGTGGCGGTCCTTTTTACCACTCCTGTTGAATGCCGACGGGTTATTGAATTAGAAATGGGGAGGTGCCTGATCTTAGATGTCTTCATGAAGGGACAAGAGCTTCGGCTCATTAACATCTACGCCCCGCAAACTAAGCGGGGCCGTAAAGATCTCTTTATGAGGATTAAGCCCTTTCTTTTTACGAGTCGGCAAGTGATCTTTGGAGGGGACTTCAATAATGTCACGAGGTCCCAAGATCGGAGAGGCTCCAATGGTCCGCTGACTTGTGATAGTGTGGCACTGATTAGCATAACTAGAGAAGCTCGCTTAGAGGACGCCCACATCCGGAGCCCCTCGGGCCACGCGGGTTTCACCTATCATCAAGGTAGTCGCAGGTCTAGGATAGATAGGTTTTATTTGAAGGAGGAAGCCGTCTCTTCCGCAGTGTCCGTGGTTGAGGTGGAATTCTCCGATCACTGTATGATTTTGTTTTCCCTGAATGTTTCAGAGACTCCCCGGATGGGAAAAGGTTATTGGAAGCTGAATTCGTCCCTCCTGGAGGAAGTGGAGGTAAGACAGTCCTTTGAGGATTTTCTTCAGAGTCAGGTACCTTTACTGGACCTATGTAGTAGTAAGTCAGAGTGGTGGGAGATATTCAAAAAGAGGGTTGCGGGGTTCTTCCGCCAGCTCTCGAGCCTCAGGTCCCTGAACAGGTATCGCCTGTATCAGGGTCTGAGGAGGAAACTCGAGCTTCTTGTCTCGACTGGAGGTAGCCGAGAGGATATCTCCAGAGTGAAATCCTTGCTGATGAGGTGTCAGTACGATAGGCACGCATCTTTGGTTTTTGAGAGGGATTTCGGGAAGTACCGCTCGCCCGACCCTTACAGGAACTGCAAGATGTCAGTGAGTAGTAAAGTCATTTCAGGACTGATTGATAGTACAGGATCTCTGAATCGGTCCAGATCAGGGATCTTGGAGGTCGTCAGATCCTTCTACTCGCACCTCTTGGGGAGGAAGGATCTAGATCGAGACAGGATGTCGGTTTTCCTGACTGAAACCATTCCTGAGCCAGGGGTAGACCCCTCTCTTGATGTTTTGGCAGAAGAAATCAGGGAAGAGGAAGTGAGACTGGCGATCGAGGGGCTCGCCCCCAAGAAGTCGCCAGGCCCGGATGGCTTAACATCTGAGCGGTACAGGACCTTTAAGGAGTCTTTAGCTCCCCTCTTGACTGAGGTATTTAATGAGTGTCTCTCCTCGGGCACTCTGCCGAAGTCAATGAGGAGGTCAGCCCTGATTCTTCTGTCAAAGGGTAAAGATCCTAGCCGTGTTGAGAATTGGAGGCCCATAGCTCTTCTCAATACGGACAGGAAGCTTCTGGCCAAGATATTGTTTAATCGGCTGGTGAAGTTTGCACCCCGGCTCCTTTCGGGGGCTCAGCACTGCTCTGTTCCAGGCCGAAACACCTTAAGTGCTGTCCTTAGTGTCAGGGAGGCAGTGGAGCGGAGTAGTGCAGGTCTCTGGAAGGGGTACTTGCTGTCCTTGGATCAGGCCAAAGCATTTGATCGGGTGAACCACGAGTACCTCTGGTCCGTCCTCCTGAGATATGGCTTACCAACTACTTTTGTTAATTGGCTTTAGATCTTGTATGCAGGGGCAGAGAGTTTCCCGCTTGTGAACGGGTGGTCTGGCCGCTCTTTTGAGGTGGGGTCCGGAGTCCGTCAGGGTTGTCCTTTGAGCCCGCTTTTATACGTGTTCGCAATCGATCCCTTCGTCCGGAGGGTAGATTGTGGGCCGTTGGCGGGGGTCGGGATGAGTCTGGCGGAACCGCCTGTCACCCAGAGAGTGGTGGCGTACGCTGATGATGTCACTATTTTCGTCTCCTCGAGAGAGGAGGTCGATGTGGTGATGTCGGAGGTGGAACGCTACTCGGAGGCATCCGGGTCTAAGATCAACCGGGATAAGTGTGAGAGTCTCTGGCTGGGACGGGGAGATCCCACGTTTGATCTCCCGGACACCCTTCCAGGGCCCCAAGAATCAGCAAAAGTCTTAGGCATCACATTCGGCCAGGATGATTATCCCACCAAAAACTGGGATGGTAAGCTCCAGGATGCCACTCAGAGGGTGAACCAGTGGAAGGGTTGGTCTATGACCCTCAGGGAAAGGGTACACCTGATCAAATCGTACCTGCTCCCCTTGTTTATCTATCTGGGCAGCGTATGTATCTTGCCAGAGGCTTACTATACTAGGATCTACAGCCTGTTTTTCCAACTGTTATGGGGGAACAGGATGAACCTAGTCAAGAGGGAGGTTACTTACCGCACGAGGAGACTAGGGGGTTTATCTATGGTAAACCCTGTGGTGTTCTTTACGAACACCTTCTTGAAAGCCAACATCGCAAACCTCTGGTCAGAGAGGGCTCCTCCGTGGGTACTCTCCTGCAGGGAATGGTTTCGGCCTTTCTTCCAGGAATGGGAGACAGGAGGGCAAGTGAAGGACCTCCGTACGCCCCATGGATATCTTCCGGCTTACGCTACCCCGACTCTGAAGGCGATACGTCGGTGGGGTCTGGGAGTGTGGGAGATCAGGACCCAGTCAAGGCAGTTCTTTGACAAACGGGTTCTGTTGACCCACTTTCAGAAGCCTCTGGCGCTCAGGGACTGCCCAGGTCGGGATCTGAGGGTGGGGTTGTATCTTTTGAACATGAAAAGGATCCCCCAGAAGTTTTGGGACTTGGCCTGGCGCTGCTTTCAGGGGAAGCTATATGTAAGGGACAACCTGAAGTGTAGGAACTCTGATGACCGGGGATGTCCCCGAGATGAGTGCGGGGACACGCTGGAAAGCATGGACCACTTCCTGCTTCATTGTCCCTTTAATATAGGGGTTTACAACCGGGTGGGCGCTTCCATCGGCTGGAGTCAACTTGCCGGCCTTACATATCCGGAGTGGGCTTATGGGGCATTCAGGTCCCTGGGTGGCCGAGACCGGGGCACTTTATTCTTAGTTAGCTTAGTGGTTAGGTACTACACGTGGAGTGCACGGTGTTTAGTGTCGACCCAACAGAAAATCCTCTCCGAGGTGGAGGTCTGTAGGAATATCACCGGTGACCTCGGGAAGATCAGGTCTTTGGAGTATGGCAGTCTTGGTACCAGTAGGGCTTCTCTCCTATGGAGAGGTTTTTCTTTTGATGTGCCCTAGGTACTAGACCTTTTAGGTAGAGTACCTTTATTTTGGTTAGGGACAGTGTTATAGGGATAGAGATAGGATGAGAATGGAGGGATAGGATTAGGGAGAATTGTAGGGGGAGTTAGGGAAAGAGTGTAAAATTATTTTGAATGTATCAAGTCTGCCATCCTTCTTCCTGGTGGAGGGCTAATGCATGTGCACGCTAGCTTTTTGTTTTGTTTTTAAGCTGATATGGTATGAAGGGCTTACAGGCGACCAAACTTGGGCCTAAAGTGGGTTGTGGTTCAGTGAGTATAAGTTTGTGTATAAGTTGGTTGGGAGGAGTGCTAGGTGGGGAGGGTGTGCTTGTGGGTGGTGGTGTTCATCTTTGGGGGACCTGACATGGGTCAGTTAAGGACTGGACTTTGTGAACTGTAAGAACGGTATGGACTCTGACCAATGTACAGGAGGGGTGGTGAGGGTGAGGGTACAGTTTTAGTGTAGGGTTTTTCCTAGGGTTTTCTATTGATTTTGTAGGTGTTTTCTGTATTGCATATATTTTGTTTATATTATATTTTATTTATATAGTAGATTTAGTAATTTTGTACCTATATTGTGTTATATCTATATTGTTTCATGTTATACCGTTATGGTAGCCGGATCAGTTGTTGTGTTGATATGTGGTTTATTTTGTTTATTTCAGTTATTTGGTCTGTTTTATGTTTTCTTTGGTATTTTCATTAGTCCTGGATAGAGGATACAGTTAATTTGGACGTTTTGTAAGTGAATGTATGTGTGATATGATTATTTTTATTATTTTTATTATTATTACGATATAAAAAAAAAAATGTTTGTAATTTTTTTAATTTATTTATTTATTTTTTATTTTAATATATGAGAAGATAAAAAAAATATATATATATATAGATTAAAAAAATATAAAAAATGTAAAAAATAAATTAAAAATATATAAAAAAATAAAATGTAAAAAAACATATAATAATTCTTTTTTATTTTATTTATTTATTTATTTATTTATTTTTTAGGTGTGCTTGCTACTTTTCTGTTTAGTTTTCTTGTTGCGTGTTCCCAAGTATAGATGGTTTTGAGTTATAGTCGGGTAATGATAACTTGTATGTTTATATTTTGACAAGCCAAGTTGTGCTATTTTATTTATTTATTTTTCTTATGTTCATTTTCGGTAAGCGTGTGAGTGTTTGATTAGATATTTTGGGCATATTTTAACCCCTTCAGGACCAAGCCCATTTTGGCCTTAAGGACCAGAGCGTTTTTTGCACATCTGACCACTGTCACTTTAAACATTAATAACTCTGGAATGCTTTTAGTTATCATTCTGATTCCGAGATTGTGTTTTCGTGACATATTCTACTTTAACATGGTGGTAAATTTTTATGGTAACTTGCATCCTTTCCTTGTGAAAAAATCCTAAAATTTGATGAAAAATTTGAAAATTTTGCATTTTTCTAACTTTGAAGCTCTCTGCTTGTAAGGAAAATGTATATTACAAATAAAAAAAATTTTTATTCACATATACAATATCTCTACTTTATGTTTGCATCATAAAAGTGACGAGTTTTTACTTTTGGAAGACACCAGAGGACTTCAAAGTTCAGCAGCAATTTTCCAATTTTTCCCAAAATTTTCAAACTCACTATTTTTCAGGGACCAGTTCAGGTTTGAAGTGGATTTGAAGGGTCTTCATATTAGAAATACCCCACAAAAGACCCCATTATAAAAACTGCATCCCCCAAAGTATTCAAAATGACATTCAGTCATCATTTTAACCCTTTAGGTGTTTCACAGGAATAGAAGCAAAGTGAAGGAGAAAATTCACAATCTTCATTTTTTACACTCGCATGTTCTTGTAGACCCAATTTTTGAATTTTTACAAGGGGTAAAAGGAGAAAATGTATACTTATATTTGTAGCCCAATTTCTCTTGAGTAAGCACATACCTCATATGTCTATGTAAAGTGTTCGGCGGGCGCAGTAGAGGGCTCAGAAGGGAAAGAGCGACAAGGGGATTTTGGAGAGTATGTTTTTCTGAAATGGTTTTTGGGGGGCATGTTGCATTTAGGAAGCCCCTATGGTGCCAGAAGAGCAAAAAACCCTCACATGGCATACCATTTTGGAAACTAGACCCCTTGAGGAACATAACAAGGAATAAAGTGAGCCTTAATACCCCACAGGTGTTTCACGACTTTTGCATATGTAAAAAAATTATAATTTTTTTTCACTAAAATGTGTATTTCCCCCAAAATTTCTAATTTTTCCAAGGGTTAATAGCAGGAAATACCCCCCAATATTTGTAACCCCTTCTCTTCTGAGTATGGAGGTCCCCCATAAGTTGACCTGAAGTACACTACGGGCGAACTACAATGCTCAGAAGAGAAGGAGTCATATTTGGCTTTTTGAGAGCAAATTTTGCTCGGGGGGCATGTCGCATTTAGGAAGCCCCTATGGTGCCAGAACAGGAAAAAAAACACATGGCATACCATTTTGGAAACTAGACCCCTTGAGGAACGTAATAAGGAATAAAGTGAGCCTTTATACCCCACAGGTGTTTCACGACTTTTGCATATGTAAAAAAAAAAAAAAAAAATTTCACTAAAATGTGTGTTTCCCCCCAAATTTCACATTTTCCCAAGGGTTAATAGCAGGAAATAACCCCCAATATTTGTAACCCCTTCTCTTCTGAGTATGGAGGTACCACATAAGTTGACCTGAAGTACACTACGGGCGAACTACAATGCTCAGAAGAGAAGGAGTCATATTTGGCTTTTTGAGAGCAAATTTTGCTCGGGGGGCATGTTGCATTTAGGAAGCCCCTATGGTGCCAGAACAGCAAAAAAAAAAACACATGGCATACCATCTTGGAAACTAGACCCCTTGAGGAACGTAATAAGGAATAAAGTGAGCCTTAATACCCCACAGGTGTTTCACGACTTTTGCATATGTAAAAAAAAAAAATTTGACACTAAAATATGTGTTTCCCCCCAAATTTCACATTTTTGCAAGGTTTAATATGTGAAAATACCCCCCACAATTTGTAACCCCATCTCTTCTGAGTATGGAGGTACCCCATAAGTTGACCTGAAGTGCACTATGGGCGAACTACAATGCTCAGAAGAGAAGGAGTCATATTTGGCTTTTTGAGAGCAAATTTTGCTCGGGGAGCATGTCGCATTTAGGAAGCCCCTATGGTGCCAGGACAGCAAAAAAAAAAAACACATGGCATACCATTTTGGAAACTAGACCCCTTGAGGAACGTAACAAGGGGTACAGTGAGCATTTGCCCCCCACTGGTGTCTGACAGATCTTTGGAACAGTGGGCTGTACAAGTTTTCATTTTCACGGACCACTGTTCCAAAGATCCGTCAGACACCTGTGGGGGGTAAATTCTCACTGCAGCCCTCATTACATTCCCTAAGGGGTGTCGTTTCCGAAATGGGGTCACATGTGGGGTTTTGTTTTTTTTGCCTTTGTCAAAACCGCTGTAACAATCAGCCACCCCTGTGCAAATCACCTCAAATGTACATGGTGCGCTCTCCCTTCTGGGCCTTGTTGTGCGCCCCCAGAGCACTTTGCGCCCACATATGGAGTATCTCCGTAGTCAGGAGAAATTACGTTACAAATTTTGGGGGGCTTTTTTTCCCTTTTACCTCTTGTGAAAATGTAAAGTATAGGGCAACATCAGCATGTTAGTGTAAAAAATTAAAAATTTTTACACTAACATTCTGGTGTAGACCCCAACATTTCCTTTTCATGAAGGGTTAAAGAAGAAAATACCCCCCAAACCTTGTAACGCAATTTCTCCCGAGTACGGCGATACCCCATATGTGACCCTAAACTGTTGCCTTGAAATACGACAGGGCTCAAAAGTGAGAGTGCCATGTGCATTTGAGGCCTAAATTAGGGATTTGCATAGGGGTGGACATAGGGTATTCTACGCCAGTGATTCCCAAACAGGGTGCCTCCAGCTGTTGCAAAACTCCCAGCATGCGTGGACAGTCAACGGCTGTCCGGCAATACTGAGAGTTGTTGTTTTTCAACAGCTGGAGGCTCTGCTTTGGAAACAGTGGTGTACTGGACGTTCTTATCGGGGGAGGGGGGCTGTGTAGGGGTATGTGTATATGTAGTGTTTTTAACTTTTTATTTTATTTTGTGTTGGTGTAGTGTAGTGTTTTTAGGGTACAGTCACATGGGCGGGGGATTACAGCGAGTTTCCCAGCACAAAATTTGCTGCATCTCAAACTTGCAGCGAGAAACCCACTGGGGGGGGGGGGGGGGGTGCACCAGCTGTTGCAAAACCACAACTCCCAGCATGCATGGTCTGTTGCATACTGCATGCTGGGAGTTATAGTTTTGCAACAGCTGGAGGCACACAGGTTAGGAAACACTGAGTTAGAAACAGACAATGTTTCCCAACCAGTGTGTCTCCAGTAGTTGCAAAACTACAACTCCCAGCATGCCCAGACAGCTGAAGGGCATGCTGGGAGTTGTAGTTCGGCAACATCTGAAGGGCCAGATGTTGCTGAACTAAAACTCCCAGCATTCATGGACAGTCAGTGCATACTGGGAGTTGTAGTTTTGCAACAGCTGGAAGAGCACAGATTGGAGACCATTATACAATAGTCTCCAAACTGGGGCCCTCCAGATGTTGCAAAACTACAACTCCCAGCATGCCCAGACAGCCAAAGGCTGTCTAGGCATGCTGGGAGTTGTAGTTTTCAGACTCCTAGAAGCAGCAGTGAAGATCTTCACTGCTGCTTCTGAGGACCATGTACTTACCTGCCGGTCCTGTCGCTGCTCGTCCACGTGGCCGGTCCCGCGCTGCTCCTCGGTCCCGCTGCTGGTTCGGGTAAGGCCGCCGATCCCCGCGTGTACCCCCACCAATGCCGCGGGGGATCTGAACTTTCACCCTAGATCACTGTGATTGGTCCACATTGGACCAATCACAGTGATCGCTGACCAGGACCATCAATGGATGGTCCTGGGGGTGAAGCAGAAGTTGTCCCCTGCTGGAAACAGCGGGACTTCTGCCAGTTAACCCGTGCAATGCTGCGCATCGCCGGGTTAACTGAATGTCATTTATAAACGTTGGGATGCGCGAACGCACTGCACAACCCGACGTTTATATATGACATTCTGCGGGAAGGGGTTAATATCTTAGTATTTTAGTATCTTAGTAAAGCTGGGCTGGCCGGTTAGGCAGGGTTTTGTTTATGAGGTTTTGTTTTTGGTTCTAGAGTATTTCTTATTTATGTTATAGCTGGTTAAGCTTGCTTTGTGTTTTGTATTTAATAAGTTTTGTATTTTTCTAATAAAAAGAGTGTCAGCAGAGAGCACTGTGGTCAGACTGGAAAGAAATCCAAAAAGAAAATAACTTCCTCTGTAGAATACAGCAGCTGATAAGTATTGGAATGATTAAGATTTTTAAATAGAAATAATTTACAAATCTGGCAAATTTCCCCAACCTCAAGGTTAGTGTTTAACCACTTAAGGACCTAGGGCGTATGGATAAGCTTTGACGTCCTGGTACTTAAGGACCCAGGGCGTATCCATACGCCCGTGGGAATTTCAGTCCCCGCCGCGCGCCGGGCGGGGACCGGGCCGGGTTGACTGCTGATATGAATCAGCAGGCACCCCGCGCAAATGCCCAGGGGGGTCATCAGACCCCCTCCATCGGTGATAGGCGCAAATCGCAAGTGAATTCACACTTGCGATTTGCGCCGATTCCGGGTCATACGGGTCTATTGTGACCCGATGACCCGGAATAGAAGGGGGATTGCGGTTGTTTAAGACACCCACGATCCCCCTGTAGGCATAGGAGTGAGGTGGCAGGGTTGCCACCCCTCCTATCCTTGCTATTGGTCTGCTATTGATCGTCAGAGGCGACGACCAATAGCAGACCGGGGGCAGGGGGGTTAACTTTCGTTTTCCCCGTCCTGCCCACCCAGAACGGGGAACTGAAGGGGACCGGGCGCCGACGTCCACCTACCCGTCCGGAGGCTGCGGCGACGTTGATCGGCGGGCGGCGTAACGTGCTTCTGAAGAGGACGGCTCCCGGGATCCTACAGAAGCCGGTAAGTTGATCTGGAGGGCTACAGTCTGAGACTGTGGTCTCTAACTGTAGCCCTCCAGATGTTGCAAAACTGCAACTCCCAGCATGCCCAGACAGCTGTTTGAGCATGCTGGAATATGTAGTTTTGCAACAGCTGGAGGGCTGCAGTTTGAGACCACTATACAGTGGTCTCTAAATTATATCCCTCCAGATCTTGCAAAGCTACAACTCCTAGCATGCCCACATAGCTGTTTGTTGTCTGGGCATGCTGGGAGTTGTAGTTTTGCAACATCTGGAGGTCCACAGTTTGGAGATCACTGTGCAGTGGTTTAAAAACTGTAGCTCTCCAGATGTTGCAAAACTGCAATCCCCAGCATGCCCAGAAAGCAAACAGCTGTCTCGGCATGCTGGGAATTGTAGTTGGGTACCTCCAGCTGTTGCATAACTACATCTCCCAGCATGCCCTTCGGTGATTAGTACATGCTGGGAGTTGTAGTTTTGCAACAGCTTGAGGCACACTGATTGGAAAATACTGAGTTAGGTAACAGAACCTAACTGAAGGTTTTCCAACCAGTGTGCCTCCAGCTGTTGCAAAAGTACAACTACCAGCATGCACGGTCTGTCAGTACATGCTGGGAGTTGTAGTTTTGAAACAGCTGGAGGTTTGCCCCCCCCCCCCCCCCCCATGTGAATGTACAGGGTACATTCACACAAACAGGTTTACAGTAAATTTCCTGCTTCACGTTTGGGCTGCGGCAAATTTTTCGCTGCAGCGCAAACTCCTAGCGGGAAATTCACCGTAGCACGCCAGTGTGAATGTACCCTAAAAACACTACACTACACTAACACATAATAAAGGGTAAAACACTACATGTACACCCCCTTACACTGTCCCCCCCCAATAAAAAATTAAAAACGTCTTGTACGGCAGGGTTTCCAAAACGGAGCCTCCAGCTGTTGCAAAACAACAACTCCCAGCATTTCTGGACAGCCACTAACTGTCCAGGCATGCTGAGAGTTTAGCAACAGCTGGAGGCACCCTGTTTGGGAATCACGGGCGTAGAATACCCCTATGTCCACCCCTGTGCAATCCCTAATTTAGTCCTCAAATGCGCATGGCGCTCTCTCACTTCGGAGCCCTGTCGTATTTCAAGGAAACAGTTTAGGGCCACATATGGGGTATCTCCGTACTCGGGAGAAATTGCACTACAAATTTTGCGGGTCTTTCTTTCCTTTTACCGCTTGTGAAAAGGAAAAGTTGGGGGCTACACCAGCCTGTTAGTGTAAAAAAAAAAAAAAAATTACACTAACATGCTGGTGTTGCCCCATACTTTTTATTTCCACAAGCGGTAAAAGGAAAAAAAGACCCCCAAAATTTGTAACGCAATTTCTCCTAAGTACGGAAATACCCCAGATGTGAGCGTAAAATGCTCTGCGGGCTCACAACAAGGCTCAGGAATGAGAGCGCACCATGTACATTTGAGGCCTAAATTGGTGATTTGCACAGGGGTGGCTGATTGTACAGCGGTTCTGACAAACGCAATAAAATAAATACCCACATGTGACCCTATTTTGGAAACTACACCCCTCACCGAACGTGACAAGGGGTATAATGAGCATGAACACCCCACAGGTGTTTGATGAATTTTCATTAAAGTTGGATGGGAAAATGAAAAAATATATATTTTTTCACTAAAATGCTGGTGTTACCCTAAAATTTTCATTTTCACAAGAGAAAATAGGAAGAAAGCCCCCCCAAATTTGTAACCCCATCTCTTCTGAGTAAGAACACACCCCATATGTGAATTTAAAGTGCTCTGCGGGTGAACTACAATGCTCAGAAGAGAAGGAGCGCCATTGGTATTTTGTAGAGAAAATTTGTCCGGAATTGAAGGCCACATGTGTTTACAAAGCCCCCATAGTGCCAGAACAATGGACCCCCGACACATGTGATTTCCATTTTGGAAACTACACCCCTCACGTAATGTAATAAGGGGTACATTGAGAATTTACGCCCCACAGGTGTCTGACAGATTTTTGGAACAGTGGTCCGTAAAAATGAAAAATTAAATTTTTCATTTGCACAGCCCACTGTTCCAAAGATCTGTGGGGTGTAAATACTCACTGCACCCCTTATTAAATTCTGTGAGGGGTGTAGTTTCCAAAATGGGGTCGCATGTGGGGGGGTCCACTGTTCTGGCACCACGGGGGGCTTTGTAAATGCACATAGCCCTGACCATTCCAAACTAATTCTCTTTCCAAAAGCTCAATGGCGCTCCTCCTCTTCTGAGCATTGTAGTTCGCCAGAACTTTCACAGAAAGAAAGCCGTTCACTGCGGCATCTTGGTCATTAGATCGGTCAGCCTGGTCCCAGCCGGAGTGGTTGTGGTGCAAAACTGTGCAGCTAGGAAAAAAACACCAGTAAGTGCCCGCTGCATTCACCAGCACAGAAAGCCATATATGCCAGCGGAAAGCCGCCACATAAATGCTGCACGTGCTGTATGCTGCAACTATGCAAATATATCTAGCACAGCCTGCAGCCTGTTCACACCTATTGTGAAAACATTCATTTCAGCTGGGATTACACTTGGCGTGTTTGTCATAAAAAACACCATGCTCGCTGCGGGCACATGTTAGGTTGGAATCAATAGGGTAATATGAAACACCAGACACTAATGGGGGTTTCTTCATCCTTTTATGGTGTTTTTAGGCTATCAAATCTGTGGGATGCCGAGAGCATGTTTTTTTTTTATTTTTGGGGGGGGGGGGGGTATTTTCTCACTATTTTTTTTCTATAGAAATCCTTCAGTCAAATGATGAAAGAATCACATGACTTGTAATTAGAAAAGCCAGAGGGAAAAAAAACACCAAAGAAAAAACACTTCCTATAATAATAATAATAATAATGATGATGATGATGATAATAATAATAATACACATTGGGACAGATGTATGAAAACCTGTGCAAGGGTCAAGTGGACCAGTTGCCCATAGCAACCAATCAGATTGCTTCTTTCACTTTTCAGAGGCCTTTTTAAAAATGAAAGAAACTACCTAATTGGTTGCTATGGGCAACTGGTCCACTTTCCCTCTTCCCTGGTTTTGATAAATCTCTACGACCACGACCACTTTAAATCAATGGCTGCCGGGACGTCTGGCTAGTGACATCCTTCGCTCCAGACCGCAACGTCAGGGACGTCACTCGTCAGACGTCCCGGCGGCCAGCGCTGCTCATTGAGCCTACCGGAGTAGCATTGATCTATGTAAGAAACCTATGGGCCCAGGCTGTTGGGGCCACCAAATTATATTACTTATACAGAATGTCTGGTTAGGAGAAACAAATATAACGCACCCACAGGGAGTGGCGCCATTTTAATAAAATTTGTCAAAAACCTTAGATAACAGTCATACAGAATATATTAGAAAGCTTTTTTGATTTTCAGCCAATCAGAGAGCAGCACTACTGAAATAGAACTCCCAGGAGGTAACAGCGTGTCACACATGTGATGTCATAACCATTGTCCACCAAAGAGCAGCACTGAGCAGAAATAACACTGCTCCTGTTCATTCTCCATCAGTGAGGGGCCGGTGCTGGACACTGTGTAGGGACGCGGGAATGCAAAGTCATACACATGACTGTGACTGGTAAGTGTTACATTGTTGTGTCCAAAAGATCTTTAGTGCAGTTCCATGTGTATTTCTATGATAAACATGTAAATAAGTTATCTTTTTTTTTCTTATTTTAGATGCACTATCTCCAGGACATGGAGTAGCATTTCCGGACCTACAGCAAGACGTTGGATGAAGGCATAGCCCCAGAAATAACACTGGTCCTGTTCATCAGTGAGGGGCCGGTGCTGGACACTGTGTAGGGACACAGGAATGCAAAGTCATGCACATGACTGTGACTGGTAAGTGTTACATTGTTTTGTCCAAAAGGTCTTTATTGCAGTTCCATGTGTATTTCTATGATAAACATGTAAATAATCTATCTTTTTTTGTCCCCTATCTTAGATGCACTATTTCCAGGACATGGAGTAGCATTTCGGGACCTACAGCAAGACGTTGGATGAAGGCACAGGCCTAGGAATCATGCACATACACAGAAACATTTGCCCAAATTCTAGAGGTAACCTCCTTTAGTTTGCCCAGAGGAAGGGCCATACAGTAGCCATGGATTCCCTACAGGTTTCCTCCCCTCTGGAGGTTTTTCCTGTCCTGAGTATTAGTTACTGTACGCTCTTTGTGAGTGATGGGAGGTTACAAAAAATCCCCTACACAAACATTTTAATAAATTATAAATAAAGTTCCCCTTTTTTTTAAACTGTTCTTTGACTTGCTCGACTCATTTATTTATTTCTGTGTGTGAAAATAGAGTTAGCAAAACATGGATGACCAAAGCTGCTCTCCTGCACGATCTGCATAATGTGGTGCGGAGAGAGGCAACTGGTGCTGGGTGGTGCAGTTTATGAGGCAAACGTAGAACACCCAGCAAGTTCCATGCACAAGCCTTTTTCTGATGAATGGGACTCATGCAGGGAACTTGCTAGGGGTCATACGGTTGCAAAGGATCAACTTTTGGGTACATGAACTGTCCCTTAAAGGGGTACTCCGCCTCTAGATATCTTATCCCCTATGTAAAGGATAGGGGATAAGATGTCTGATCAAGGAGATCCTGCTGCTGGGACCCCAGCAATCTCTATGCAGCAACCAAAATTCTAAATAGTATGTTTAGATCACTGGTTCCTGTGGCAGAATTCGTGACATCATGCCACACCTTCTTGTGACATCACACCACCTCCCATAGACATAAATGGAAAGGGCGTGGTGTGAGGTCACGACCCGCACCACGAGAACCCAGAGTTCTAAATATATTATTTGGAACGCCGGGTGCTGCATGAAGATCGCGGGGGTCCCAGTGATCAGTCATCTTTTGTCCTATCCTTAAGGTAGGGGATAAGATATCTAGGGGCGGAGTACAACTTTAAGGAATTAGAGAGTGTAGGCATGCCTTACTTTTTTTTTTTTTAAAGCCGAGGAACGTGCTCTCGATTCACCCAAAGTGCAAGAAAAAGTGCAAACGTGTTACACTAAAAAAACGTGCACAAAGGATGCGGTCTATCGCAAGCCCTTCTCCGATAGGAGAGAGGCCCCCCAACAAACCTTACCCTTCGCCTCCGGACCAAAAGGTACCTGCGACGTTCCAGGTTCAATGTCCCTTTTCGCCGAAGCTACTAGGGGACCACAAATGCTCCCGGCATCCCCCTTGGCGTTAGCCAAGATATTTGCCCGCAGAGCCGATAACGGTAGGTACCCTGCCAAAGCAGGAGTACCCGGGGTGTTTGCAGGGAGGTGTGGAACCTAATGGCCACACACCTCCCCTAGACCGCCAGGAGGGACACCCAGAAGGGCTACCGCATCCTGACAAATCCTGTGAACACACAACACGCAAAAAGTGACACAGTGAGACAAAAAGAAATAAATAAGTGAATGTGTGCAGATATACTGCCCGGACATCCGGCCGGATCTATAAAAATTTCTCTGATCCTAGCCAGAAGGCCGGGAATCAAGAGGTGAGTGCCACAAGGTAGACTTGTGCACTAGAAAAAGTTTTGTTTCATTTCGTTTCGTTTTTTCGTTTTGGAAAAAAATTTTGGTTCGGCAATATATTCGGTTTAGATTTTTCGGATACATTCGGTATTCGGGTATTCGGGTTGATTTTTTTCAGATACATTCGGTATTCGGGTACATTCGGTAAATTTTTTATTTTTTTTTTGGACTTTAGCGATCCTAAAAAAATATGGCCATACCTTTTTTATTAAAATTTTGTAGGGTACCATAAAAAAATCATAATAAAAAAGATACAGTAGTGATGGAAAAAATTTGTATCTAACGAAATGTATCTTTTTTATTATGAAATGTTTATTCATTTTTAAACAGGGATCAATTTATGTGAGCGGGTAAAGCACTAAAAATGCAGCCGACAATAGTAAAAATGTAGTGTGTGCGTGTTTTTCACTTTTTTATAAAATATTTTTTAGGTAGTACTACTACTCTCAGCATGGAACACACTCTTCCATGATGGGAGTAGTAGTTACCTGTACTAATTGACAGATCGCAGGGGTCCCTTGCGATCCTCTTGTATAATGTATAGATGCGGCGGCTGCTCTTCTATGGTCCCCTGCACTCACGTATATATACACATATTCATATTTCCCGCAGAGCTGTGATTGGCCAGATGGTTCCAGCCAATCACAGCTCTCTGTGAGAAATAGGAATATGTGTATATATACGGCCGTGCAGGGGACCATAGGAGAACGGCCGCCGCATTCATACATTATACTGGAGGATCGCAGCGGCTGTCAGGATTGATACCCGCAGTGATCTTTCCTTTACTACAAGTACTACCACTCCCAACATGGAGTACACTCTGCTCCATGCTGGGAGCTGTAGTACCTGCATTAATAGACAGATCGCAGCGGGTGTCAGAAGTTACACTTGCTGCGATATGTCTATTAATGCAGGTACTACAGCTCCCAGCATGGAGCAGAGTGTACTCCATGTTGGGAGTGGTAGTACTTGTAGTAAGGAACAGATCCCAGGGATGTCACTTCTCATGACACCCGCTGCGATCCTCCTGATGTGAATGTCGGGATCAGCTGTTCTCAGGGCTACAGAGCCGGGAGAACAGCTGACGCTGAGCCGTAGGTATACATCGTATATCTACTGCCCAGCAAGAACTTACAGTGAGCCTGCAATGTGTATACAGTATACACATTGCTGGCTCACTTAACCCCTTGCTGAGCTATGCGCAAGCCCAGCAAGGAAAGAGTTAACTTACACTGCTGGAAAGTGTAGGTTAACCCTTTGGGCGGTATACACTATATACAGCTATCTATAGATAGCTGTATACAGTGTATACAGAAGACGAAGTCCAGCTTACTTCCCTCGAGTCCCGGGCAGGTCCGTGTAGCTCCGCCCCCTAGTGATGACGTCATTAGGGGGCGGAGCTACAGAAGGGAACAGGGCTAGTTTATCTGAAGCTCTGTTCACATTGTACGTTTTGTATAATGTGAACAGACCCTTCTGGCAGTGTCTACCCAGACAGGGAGACTCCAGCTGTTGCTAAACTACAACTACCAGCATGCCCAGACAGCCAAAGGCTGTCTGGGCATGCTGGGAGTTGTAGTTGTGCACCAATTGGTGGCTCCCTGTTTGGGTAGACATTGCATCATGGGTGCTCTCCCCAGCGGACAGCGCCAAAAATGTCATAACCAATTTTTTGTGTTTTTTTTCTTCTCGTTTCAGATCCGTGTATGCAGAGGATTACTGCGGATTCGATGGATTACGGTGGATTTTTTATTTTTTTTTCCTTTAATAAAATGGTTAACGAGGGCTGTGGGGGAGTGTTTTTTTTAAATAAAATAATTTTTCCAATGTGTTGTGTTTTTTTTTATTTTTATTGAATTTTCAGGGTTAGTAGTGGAAGCTGTCTTATTGACTGAATCCATTACTAGGCCAGGGCTTAGTGCTAACCCCCAATTATTACCCCGGTACCCACCGCCACAGGGGTGCCGGGAAGAGCCGGTACCAACAGGCCCGGAGCATCAAAAATGGTGCTCCTGGACCTAGGCGGTAACAGGCTGGCGTTATTTAGGCTGGGGAGGGCCAGTAACAATGGTCCTCGCCCAACCTGGTAACGTCAGGCTGTTGCTGTTTGGTTGGTATTGTGCTGAGAATGAAAATATGGGGAACCCTATGCGTTTTTTTTTTTATTTAAATAAAAAAAAATAAAAAATAAAAACGCATAGGGTTCCCCGTATTTTCATTCTCAGCACAATACCAACCAAACAGCAACAGCCTGACGTTACCAGTGTGGGCGAGGACCATTGTTACTGGCCCTCCCCAGCCTAAATAACGCCAGCCTGTTACCGCCTAGGCCCAGGAGCGCCATTTTTGACGCTCCTGGCCTGTTGGTACCGGCTCTTCCCGGCACCCCTGTGGCGGTGGGTACCGGGGTAATAATTGGGGGTTAGCGCTAGCTGTTTTTGTGGCGAGCACTAAGCCCTGGCCTAGTAATGGATTCCGTCAATAAGACAGCTTCCACTACTAACCCTGAAAATCCAATAAAAAAAAAAAAACACAACACATTGGAAAAATAATTTTATTTAAAAAAGCACTCCCCCACAGCCCTCGTTAACCATTTTATTAAAGGAAAAAAAAATAATCCGCCATAATCCATCGAATCCGCAGTAATCCTCTGCATACACGGATCTGAAACGAAAAAAAACACAAAAAAAATGGTTATGACATTTCTGGCGCTGTCTGCTGGGGAGAGCACCCATGATGCAATGTCTACCCAAACAGGGAGCCACCAATTGGTGCAAAACTACAACTCCCAGTATGCCCGGGACTCGAGGGAAGTAAGCTGGACTTCGTCTTCTGTATACAGCTATCTATAGATAGCTGTATATAGTGTATACCGCCCAAAGGGTTAACCTACACTGTCCAGCAGTGTAAGTTAACTCTTCCCTTGCTGGGCTTGCGCATAGTGCACAGCTCAGCAAGGGGTTAAGTGAGCCAGCAATGTGTATACTATATACACATTGCAGGCTTACTGTAAGTTCTTGCTGGGCAGTAGATATACGATGTATACCTACGGCTCAGCGTCAGCTGTTCTCCCGGCTCTGTAGCCCTGAGAACAGCTGATCCCGACATTCACATCAGGAGGATCGCAGCGGGTGTCAGGAGGAGTGACATCCCTGGGATCTGTCCCTTACTGCAGGTACTAATACTCCCAACATGGAGAACACTCTGCTCCATGCTGGGAGCTGTAGTACCTGCATTAATAGACATATCGCAGCAAGTGTAACTTCTGACACCCACTGCGATCTGTCTATTAATGCAGGTACTACAGCTCCCAGCATGGAGCAGAGTGTACTCCATGTTGGGAGTGGTCGTACTTGTAGTAAAGGAAAGATCACTGCGGGTATCACTACTGACAGCCGCTGCGATCCTCCAGTATAATGTATGGATGCGGCGGCCGTTCTCCTATGGTCCCCTGCATGGCCGTATATATACACATATTCCTATTTCTCACAGAGAGCTGTGATTGGCTGGAATGATCTGGCCAATCACAGCTCTGCGGGAAATATGAATATGTGTATATATACGTGAGTGCAGGGGACCATAGAAGAGCAGCCGCCGCATCTATACATTATACAAGAGGATCGCAAGGGACCCCTGCGATCTGTCAATTAGTACAGGTAACTACTACTCCCATCATGGAACAGTGTGTTCCATGCTGGGAGTAGTAGTACTACCTAAAAAATATTTTTTTTTTAAGTGAAAAACACGCACACACTACATTTTTACTATTGTCGGCTACATTTTTAGTGCTTTACCCGCTCACATAAATTGATCCCTGTTTAAAAATGAATAAACATTTCATAATAAAAATGATACATTTCGTTAGATACAATTTTTTTCATCACTACTGTATCTTTTTTATTATGATTTTTTTATGATACCCTACGAAATTTTAATAAAAAAAGGTATCTCCATAATTTTTTAGGATCGCTAAAGTCCAAAAACAGAATAAAAAGGTTTACCGAATGTTCTGGAAATAACGAATGTATTCGTTACTTTGCTATTCGTATTGTCGTGGCAATTCGGGAATGTTCAAAATATGTTTTCGTGCATTCGGATCGGTCCGAATGCACGAAAACGGTAAAATTCGGTAAATTAGACATTCGTGCCGAACCGAATTGCACATGTCTACCACAAGGTGAAGAGATTATGGTGCCCGTGCTTCAACTCAGTGAGCCTATCCTCCCAGTGAGCTTCGGCACCTCGGGGTCACCACTCCCCGAGGCACAAAAGTACCTCGGCTCTAGACCCTCTCAGCCTCATGGCGAGACCCGGAGGGAACAGGTCACATCGGGGCAGCCGTCGAGCTGATTCCTCAGAACCAGCCCCGGAAAGCCCTGGTACACCTGCATCCTTCATGCAGCACCCATCCCCACCAGCCCCATACCGGCGTCACCGTACACCGACATGAAAAACTGATAAGAACAGATACTACACTTGATCTTAGCCAAAAGGCCGAGAAGCGAACACCCAGCAAGTTCCATGCACAAGCCTTTTTCTGATGAATGGGACTCATGCAGGGAACTTGCTAGGGGTCATACGGTTGCAAAGGATCAACTTTTGGGTACATGAACTGTCCCTTAAAGGGGTACTCCGCCTCTAGATATCTTATCCCCTATGTAAAGGATAGGGGATAAGATGTCTGATCAAGGGGATCCTGCTGCTGGGACCCCAGCAATCTCCATGCAGTAACCAAAATTCTAAATAGTATGTTTAGATCACTGGTTCCTGTGGTGGGATTCGTGACATCATGCCACACCTTCTTGTGACATCACACCACCTCCCATAGACATAAATGGAAAGGGCGTGGCGTGAGGTCACGACCCGCACCACGAGAACCCAGAGTTCTAAATATATTATTCAGAACGCCGGGTGCTGCATGAAGATTGCGGGGGTCCCAGTGATCAGTCATCTTTTGTCCTATCTTTAAGGTAGGGGATAAGATATCTAGGGGCGGAGTACCACTTTAAGGAATTAGAGAGTGTAGGCATGCCTTACAAGCAGGTAGAAAAAGAACAGCTGGGAGAAATGACAGGACACGAAGCAATATTTGGCTGGGACCGATTTTGGGTGTGTTCTGGCCAATTAAAGGAGAACTATGGCAAAAATTTACTTATCCCCTATCCATGGGTTATGGGATAAGTAGCTGATCGTGGGTGGTCCCCCTGCAATACCTGGGATGAGACCCGTCGCTCAGTGAGAAGCGCGCGCTGCAGACGTCAAATCTCAATTTCCCTGGACCCCCTTCCTTCATGTCCACCACAGACGCCCCCAGACTGCTGTCTCTTACAGAGTTTTATGCCCAGAAATGGTTGGCTACTCACTTTGTCAGTAGATTCTCATCCTAAATATGAAGACAATCGGGGAAATGTACCTGTGGAGAGGAAATGTTGTCCAGTTGCTCTTCGCAACCAATCAGATCACTTCTTTTATTTTTCAGAGGTCTTCTCAAGAATGAAAGAAGCAATCTGATTGGTTGCTATGGACAACCTGATGAAAACATATATTTTTTCTATAACAACTACAGTACTACAACTCCCATTGTAGTGTGTCTGTTCAACCTGTGCCTCCTCCAACCCTGCCCCTTAGGGGGGCACAGACGGACCACACTGGGGGTTGTAGTTCTTTCATTTTTACAGTTCCCCTATAACTCTGCAGCTATGGTAGAAGTATGAGGCTCAGCCTTAGAGTCAGTGTATCTGGCTGCTCCAGTGTTCTTCTATTTTACAGCCTGGACCCTGTTCTCCTCCACACTGGTCCCCGTGGTCCGGTCAGATGGTTCTGGACTGGGGCTGAACGGTTGCTTGAGGGATTTAGTGGCAGATTTTTTTGGGACTTCAGTTGTTGGATGACCTCTCTTTTCAGTGGCTGCTGATATTGGTAGTGCAGAATTTACAGGTGTTACGTAAAAGGGGTACTCCGGGGGAAAACATTTTTTTATTTTATTTTTTTAAATCAACTGGTGCAAGAAAGTTAAACAGATTTGTAAATTACTTCTTAAAAATCTTAATCCTTACAGTACTTATCAGCTGCCGTATGCTATAGAGGAAGTTGTATAGTTCTTTTCGGTCTGACTACAGTGCTCTCTGTGAGTAGGAGCAAATCTCCATAGTAAACTTCTCCTAGTCCGGACAGTTCCTGACATGGACAGAGGTGTCAGCAGAGAGCACTGTGGTCAGACTGGAAAGAAATCCAAAAAGAAAATAACTTCCTCTGTAGAATACAATTAAACACAAAAAGGATAAACTGCACCAAATAGGTATATATTGTACTCTGTTTTTCATGATATGTACTAGGTGCAAGGGGTCTATAAGTCGTAAATCAGTATAGCTCCATAAACTATTTTATACAAAGAAAGAGAAAAAACTCAAACAAAGAGCAATTGCTACTGATAAATATGCAAAATTTTATTATTATATCCAAAATGTTAAAAAGCGTCACACATATGTGACTAATTTCAATAAGGATAAAATACCAGGTGTGTATGTATAAAGCAATACAAAATGAGATGTCTCAGATACAACCAGAAAACACGTAGGTGGATCAGGTACAGTAGAAGTAAAAATCACAATGGATGTATATATAGTGAGGTCAGCAAATGATGCAATATGGCTCCTATTCAAAAAGAAGTAACCAGGGATCCAGAAAGGGCCCCAGTAGTAATGAGAAGCTAACTGCTATATCACATGATTGGTATAGAGAATGGGCCCAAAGTATAACAATAATGATTAGTGAAAAAAACCTCACTTACCCATAATGGAAGCCTGTAACCACCGTCCCAACGTGCGTTTCGTCACCCGACTTTCTCAAGGGACGCTACCCGACTATGTATGTGGCTCCCTTTTATACTGTGTTTGTTATGGATATTGTGCGCCGATTTGTGCCGTGCGGCGCATGCGCAGGGTCCCGACCCGGATGGAATCGGCGCTCACCGCCGCGTCACAGCCAATACCCGCAGGTCACGAAAGCATCACTTCCGGACCTGCGCGCACGGCCTATTGACGCCCGGGGAGTCCGTGCCAGGAAAAGGGCCCCGCGCATGCGCACAATCAGAAATCGGCGCCTTGCATTAGAAATTGCACAAAGTCAATAGACAATATGTATATAACCCTGTCTGCACCTATACTTAGCAATATAACCAAACGAGCCTTATGACATCAATATCCTGACATCAATATAGCCTCACATAGCAACTAGTGTTGAGCGGCATAGGCCATATTCGAATTCGCGAATATTCGCGAATATATGGACGAATATTCGTCATATATTCGCGAATATTCGCATATTCGTTATAGTCTCGTTTTATTTTCGCATATGCGAATATTCACATATGCGAAAATTAGCATATGTGAAATATCAGCAAATACAAAACGAATGCACGCGAAACTTCGCATATGCGAAAATTAGCATATGCGAATTTTCGTATATGCGAATTTTCGTACGCCAGTCTCACACAGTAGTATTACAGCCTTCTTTACACCACACAAGCTGGAAGCAGAGAGGGGTGATCACTGTGATGTGTACTGTGAAGAAAAAAAAAAAAAAACGAATATTCGTAATTACGAATATATAGCGCTATATTCGCGAAATTCGCGAATTCGCGAATATGCGATATTCGCGAATAATATTCGAATTGCGAATATTCGCGAGCAACACTAATAGCAACCAATAACATGCGTCATGATATACATATAGACGAATGTACTTATAATGACAAACAGCAACTCATAAGGTATAGATGGGAAAATAATTACAGCGTTAATTTAAATGATGAATAAAGGTGCTCAATCTATATGCACTTATTGGTTATAGGCCCCTGCATATAGCCACACGTGGTTGCTATTTAAAAGTGTATACACTTGGGGAATTAGCATAATAATAATAAAAAGCATCAAGTGTAAATGGAGTGTACTCATTACCATGATCATAACAGTAAGTGTGATATATGAAAGATTAAGAATTAAAAATTATTGGTAAAGTGTATGAGAATAGATAAAAAATACTAAAATAAGTAAATAATAAAAAATCGATATAGTGAATATATATATGGAATATATATGTATACAAATAAATATATACATTTTGTGAAGTTAAAGTGACACTGGTGATGGTGTGTAAATAGTGATAATAATAATAATGTGACCCTCAATTTAATATACCGTATATACTCGAGTATAGGCCGAGTTTTTCAGCACGATTTTTCGTGCTGAAAACACCCCCCTCGGCTTATACTCGAGTGAACTCCCCCACCCGCAGTGGTCTTCAACCTGCGGACCTCCAGAGGTTTCAAAACTACAACTCCCAGCAAGCCCGGGCAGCCATCGGCTGTCCGGGCTTGCTGGGAGTTGTAGTTTTGAAACCTCCGGAGGTCCGCAGGTTGAAGACCACTGCGGCCTTCAACATCATCCAGCCCCCTCTCACCCCCTTTAGTTCTGAGTACTCACCTCCGCTCGGCGCTGGTCCGGTCCTGCAGGGCTGTCCGGTAAGGAGGTGGTCCGGTGAGGAGGTGGTCCGGGCTGCTATCTTCACCGGGGAGGCCTCTTCAAAGCGCTTCCGGCCCGGCCTCAGAATAGTCACGTTGCCTTGACAACGACGCAGATACGTCGCTGTCAAGGCAACGGCTCTATTCCGGGCCGGAAGCGCGGAGAAGAGGCGCCCCCGGTGAAGATAGCAGCCCGGACCACCTCCTCACCGGACCACCTCCTTACCGGACAGCCCTGCAGGACCGGACCAGCGCCGAGCGGAGGTGAGTACTCAGAACTAAAGGGGGTGAGAGGGGGCTGGATGATGTTGAAGGCCGCAGTGGTCTTCAACCTGCGGACCTCCGGAGGTTTCAAAACTACAACTCCCAGCAAGCCCGGACAGCCGATGGCTGCCCGGGCTTGCTGGGAGTTGTAGTTTTGAAACCTCTGGAGGTCCGCATGTTGAAGGCCGCAGTGGTCTTCAACCTGCGGACCTCCGGAGGTTTCAAAACTACAACTCCCAGCAAGCCCGGACAGCCGATGGCTGCCCGGGCTTGCTGGGAGTTGTAGTTTTGAAACCTCTGGAGGTCCGCATGTTGAAGACCACTGAGGGCGAATGATGAGAAGAGGATAATGAAGGGGGGGGGGGGTGTGGGGATGATGAAGGGGGGTGGGGATGATGAAGGGGGGGGGTGTGGGATGATTACAAGGGGATGATGAAGGGGGGATGTGTGGGATGATAAGGGGATGTGTGGGATGATGACAAGGGGATGATGAAGGGGGGATGTGTGGGATGATGACAAGGGGATGATGAAGGGGGGATGTGTGGGATAAGGGGATGTGTGGGATGATGACAAGGGGATGATGAAGGGGGGATGTGTGGGATAAGGGGATGTGTGGGATGATGACAAGGGGATGATGAAGGGGGGATGTGTGGGATGATGACAAGGGGATGATGAAGGGGGGATGTGTGGGATGATAAGGGGATGTGTGGGATGATGACAAGGGGATGATGAAGGGGGGATGTGTGGGATGATGACAAGGGGATGATGAGGATGTTAATGACGGGTCTGGATGATGACAGGGGGGGATGAGGTATTTCCCACCCTAGGCTTATACTCGAGTCAATAACTTTTCCTGGGATTTTGGGTTGAAATTAGGGGTCTCGGCTTATACTCGGGTCGGCTTATACTCGAGTATATACGGTAAAAATAATTGTGAATAAATAAAAATAATATTAGGACCATCTTAGGGATGGTAACAACTAAAAAGTGTGAAATAATAACAAAAAGTGAGGAGTGTACTTAAAAACAAACAAATTATTCCTGTAAATAAAGTGACAATGAAAGTAGCCATGTATGGTGTAGCAGGGAATTATTCAATAACCTATATAGTAACAGCATGTACACTGTATATCAAAGGCGCTAATTATATTGCATAAATACAAAGTATCTCCTAGTAGCTATATAGGTATATTCCTCAATTAGTATATAGATAAGTCAAAAGATAGATATCAAAAAATAATAAACAATGTTAGCAAAATCATAATAACAACTAGAATAGCATTATATAATAATACTATTTATTGGCTTCATCTTTCACCAACGTATAGTGCTTCATGAAGTAGGTGCATCAGCTGTTGTGCGAGGTATAAAGGGAGCTGACTGATGTTACTGGAAAAAATTCCCAACTGTTAAAATCTTAGAAAAAGAAAAGATAGCATTAAAATCAAGGCAAATATTGGTACAGAGACAAGAGGATCCTACAAAAATGGTGCAAAACTAAGTTGTTCGTTTAAACCATTGGGCACCATTGTGCCCAATTTAACTATCCATCTGGCTTCTTTTTGAGCCAGGAGTTTTTTATAGTTGCCCCCTCTGATGTTCATATTCAATCTTTCTATCCCTTTAATTTTCAAGGTCATTGGATCTGAATTATGGGATACCTTAACCTCCTGAGCGGTAATCCCGAGCGTGACTCGGGGTTAATTTTCCCTGCCAGGATCGGTAACCCCGAGTCACGCTCGGGGTAGAATTACAGAGTTCCCGGCCGGGCTGCACGATATATCGCAAAAGCAATGCGATATAGCGATGCGGCCCCCGGGAAAACATGCGATTATCTGCTCTGGTCGGCTCCCGTTGCGGGGGCCGGCCAGAGCAGATAATGAAAAATACTAAAAGTCAGTGTTTCCCTACCAGGGGGCCTCCAGCTGTTGCAAAACTACAACTCTCAGCATGCCCGAACAGCCAAAGGCTGTCCGGGCATGCTGGGAGTAGTAGTTTCACAACAGCTGGAGGCCCCCTGTTAGAAAAACACTGAGCTAAGTGTAAAAGAAAGAAGTAGTAAAATAAAAAAACCTTTTGCTCACCTAGTCCCGGTCCCTGCAGATGCCGTTCCCCTCCGTGCGGTCCGGGGTGTCCTCTCTTCACTATTCATCTTCTAGGACCTTTCACTTTTCAGCCAATCACAGGCCGCAGTGGTGTAAAGCCTGTGATTGGCTGAAGGGGAAAGGACTTGTTCTGCAGTAAATACACTAGGTTTGAAATCTGCCGGCAAACCTAGTGTATTCTGCTGCAGAACAAGGTGACAAGGGGGGATGAATGTGACAAAGGGGGGGGGGATGTGACAGGAGGGGGGGGGGGGGATGTGACATGAAGGGGGGAAATGTGACAGGGGGGGGAATGTGACAGGGGGGGAATGTGACAAGGGGGGGAATGTGACAGGGGGGGATGTGACAGGGGGGGATGTGACAAGGGGGGGGGGAATGTGACATGAAGGGGGGATGTGACAAGGGGGGGGGGATGTGACAGGGGGAGGGGAATGTAACATGAAGGGGGAGAATGTGACAAGGGGGGGAATGTGACAAGGGGGAAGAATGTGACAAGGAGGGGGAAGAATGTGACAAGGGGGGGAAGAATGTGACAAGGAGGGGGGAGAATGTGACAAGGAGGGGGGAGAATGTTTCGGGGGATGTGACAAGGGAGAGGGGGAATGTGACAAGGGAGGGGGAATGTGACAGGGGAGATGTGAAATGGACGAAGGGAGATGTGAAATTCAGTTAAAAAAATTGTACCGCTTTTGGTACAAATTTCCAGACAGAATCATACCGCCAGGGAGGTTAAAGTGCCTAGGGAGCGTTTTCAGATGCGTAACATCATCCTCTTCTTTTGTTGCCAGTATATCTCGTACATGTTCCCTTGTTCTTATACGTAATTCTCTGGACGTAAGTCTAATATAAATTTTTGAACAGCCACATGTGGCATAATAGATCACAAAGGTACTGGTGCACGAGATATACTGGCGAATTTGATAGCGACGAGAACCATCTGCAGACAGGAAATCTGTGGCTCGCTGTATGTTTGTACAGGCTCGGCAGGAGCCACAGGGATAACATCCAACTCTGGGTCCTTTTGACCCAAAAAGATTGGGGGTATTAGCTATATAGTGACTTCTAACCAACATGTCGCGTAAGTTGCGACTACGTCTAGCTGTCATTTGGACCCGGGGGGGTAAAGTCGCTGCCACTAAAGAATCTGTCTGTAAGATAGCCCAATTTTTTTGAATACAAGATCTCATTTGTTCCCACCTACAATTATATGTAGAGATAAATCTCACATTGTCACTTTGTTTATTTGTGACCTTTTTCCTACCTTGTAGGAGGTCCTCTCTATGTACATGTTGAGCTTTCTGATAGGCCTTTTTGAGAGATCGTCTGCTGTAACCACGCTGGAGGAAACGTTCCGTAAGTATTGCACTTTGTTTCTTGAAATCATCATCCGAGGAGCAAATTCTACGTATTCTCAGGAATTGTCCTGTTGGTATGGCTTTGATAGTTGATGGAGTGTGTGAGGAGGCTGCATGCAAAAGAAGGTTGGTGGCAGTGGGCTTACGGTATACGTCTGTTGACAGAGAACCATGGGTGTTACATTTTATAAGTATATCCAAAAATTCTATGCATTCTCTACTTGTCTTATAGGTAAGTTTCACATTGATATTGTTAGTGTTGAGTATTGTCATGAAGTCCTTCAATTGGGAAGCCGACCCCTGCCAAACGAAGAGAATATCATCGATATATCTAATCCAGCACTGCACATGGGAGCCCGCCTCCGCCCCTCCGCACTGAAACAAACCCCTCTCCCAGTACCCTAGGAAGAGGTTTGCGTACGAAGGGGCGCAGGCGGCCCCCATGGCAGTGCCGCGTTTCTGAAGGTAAAATTGGTTTTTAAACGTAAAGAAATTATGAGTTAAAACAAACTCCAATAATTCGAGGATTAATTGGCAGGTGTCGGCATCCCACGGACCAGAGTCTAGATAAAATTTGATAGCCCTCAAGCCGTCCACATGGTCTATGCATGTATAAAGACTCTCTACATCTGCAGTTACCAGACACATATCTGGTTCCAAGGAGATTCCATCAATCCGTGCCAGGGCTCCCGTCGTGTCTTTGATGAAAGAGGGTAAACATTCTACTAGCGGTTGTAAATAGTAGTCAATAAATTTACATATAGGATCGCATATACCATCAATGCCTGACACGATCGGGCGCCCCGGAGGATTGAGGGGATCCTTGTGTATTTTAGGAATTATATAAAAGGTAGGGGTTTGAGGATATGGTAACATCAAACCACTATGTGTTTTTTTGTCAATGATGCCGGATTTGAAAGCCGAATCAAGTATCTGGCCAAGCCTTATAGAGAACTGGGTAATGGGGTTAGAGGTTAATTTAGCATATGTGTCCTTATCCTTTAATTGTCTGAATACCTCACGTTCATATTTACTGATGGGCCACACTACCACGTTTCCCCCCTTATCTGCTGGTTTAAATACTACATCTTTCAATTCCATAAGTTCATTTAAAGCTCCTCTCTGTTTTTTGGTTAGATTGTCCTGGACAACTATGGATGATATCTGTTTGAGGTCCTCACTTGACGCTTTAGTGAAGACCTCGATGGCTGGACATAATGACAAGGGAGGAAACGTGGTAGATTTCGTAGGCACTACGTATGATGGCTTACCTTGTTCTCCCCCCTGCTCTGCCAGAAGCTCCTCCAAAATTTGGATCGCTTCTCTTTCCTCTGGGGTAGAAAGTAATTGATCCCTCTTTGCATGCAGTCTCCTCAATAGTAATTTGCATGAAAATAAATTTAGGTCCTTTAAAGCTGTAAAATAATCAAAACTATTAGTTGGTGAGAAATTAAGACCTTTACTTAGTATGTACTGTTGCTCCTCGGAGAGAATATGGGTAGAAAGGTTAATTAGCTCATTATTTTTTGTTTTTTTGCCCCTTGTGGTTGGTGGGGACATTTTCCTTTTTTCCCTGCGTAGTTCAGCAGCCCGATGTTGGGGGTTATGTTGTCTGTAGTTGGTTTTGACTCTAGGTCTTATATCCACAGAACTCTGTGACTCGTCAGTTGACGACAGAGAGACAACAGATGATGATCTTGACCTCAGTGGTATTTGTGTTCTATCTCTAACTTGTCGCCATCTATATACTCTATTTAGTTGTACATCCATGTTATCTCTTTGATATTTTTTCTTTTTCATGGCACTAATTTCAGTTTCCCATTTGAGATATTGTTGTTCTAATTCGATGTTAACTTTCTCTAATTCAGCCGAAGATAGGTTCTTTTTAATGTCGTTTTGGAGTACTTCTATTTCTTTCTCCAAGTCATTCAATGAGGATGAGTTAGCGAGTACCAGGAGTTTCATGAACCCTCTAGAGCATTTGTTGGCATGTTCCTCCCATTTGTTCTTAAAGATCGGGTCATCCACTGGGTAGGACGGGAACACCTGGACTCTCAGTCCTCGAGGGATAATACCTTTAGAAAGATAGTTCTCTAGAAAATTTTTGTTCCACCATAATTTCGTTCTCTTATACAGCAGGTTTTTCAACTTTATAATTTGTTTTTGTACATTCTGACCATTTGCGTTTAAAATCACAGGGTTGTCACTGAACACCTCATTAATCTGAGTGAGCCACACCAACTCACGTGCTTTAAAATCCATCTCTGACCCAACTTTTTCAGCTGTGGAAACCACAGAATAAAAGGTAATTAAACACAAAAAGGATAAACTGCACCAAATAGGTATATATTGTACTCTGTTTTTCATGATATGTACTAGGTGCAAGGGGTCTATAAGTCGTAAATCAGTATAGCTCCATAAACTATTTTATACAAAGAAAGAGAAAAAACTCAAACAAAGAGCAATTGCTACTGATAAATATGCAACATTTTATTATTATATCCAAAATGTTAAAAAGCGTCACACATATGTGACTAATTTCAATAAGGATAAAATACCAGGTGTGTATGTATAAAGCAATACAAAATGAGATGTCTCAGATACAACCAGAAAACACGTAGGTGGATCAGGTACAGTAGAAGTAAAAATCACAATGGATGTATATATAGTGAGGTCAGCAAATTATGTAATATGGCTCCTATTCAAAAAGAAGTAACAGGGGTCCAGAAAGGGCCCCAGTAGTAATGAGAAGCTAACTGCTATATCACATGATTGGTATAGAGAATGGGCCCAAAGTATAACAATAATGATTGGTGAAAAAAACCTCACTTACCCATAATGGAAGCCTGTAACCACCGTCCCAACGTACGTTTCGTCACCCGACGTCCACTTACCCGTCACTTGCTTCTGAAGAGGACGGCTCCCGGGATGGTATGGAAGCCGGTAAGTTGATCTGGAGGGCTACAGTCTGAGACTGTGGTCTCTAACTGTAGCCCTCCAGATGTTGCAAAACTACAACTCCCAGCATGCCCAGACAGCTGGAGGCACACTGGTTGGAAAATACTGAGTTAGGTAACAGAACCTAACTGAAGGTTTTCCAACCAGTGTGCCTCTATACAGTGGTCTCTAAACTATATCCCTCCAGATCTTGCAAAACTACAACTCCTAGTATGCCCACATAGCTGTTTGTTGTCTGGGCATGCTGGGAGTTGTAGTTTTGCAACATCTAGAGGTCCACAGTTTGGAGATCACTGTGCAGTGATTTAAAAACTGTAGCTCTCCAGATGTTGCAAAACTGCAATTCCCAGCATGCCCAGAAAGCAAACAGCTGTCTCGGCATGCTGGGAATTGTAGTTGGGTATCTCAAGCTGTTGCATAACTACATCTCCCAGCATGCCCTTCGGTGATTAGTACATTCTGGGAGTTGTAGTTTTGCAACAGCTGGAGGCACACTGGTTGGAAAATACTGAGTTAGGTAACAGAACCTAACTGAAGGTTTTCCAACCAGTGTGCCTCCAGCTGTTGCAAAAGTACAACTCCCAGCATGCACGGTCTGTCAGTACATGCTGGGAGTTGTAGTTTTGAAACAGCTGGAGGTTTGCCCCCCATGTGAATGTACAGGGTACATTCACACGGAAAGGTTTACAGTAAATTTCCTGGTTCAAGTTTGGGCTGCGGCAAATTTTTCCCTGCAGTGCAAACTCCTAGCGGGAAATTCACCGTAGCACGCCAGTGTGAATGTACCCTAAAAACACTACAACACACTACACTAATACATAATAAAGGGTAAAACACTACATATACACCCCTTACACTGCCCCCCCCCCCCCAATAAAAAATGTAAAACGTCTTGTACGGCAAGGTTTCCAAAACGGAGCCTCCAGCTGTTGCAAAACAACAACTCCCAGCATTTCTGGACAGCCACTGACTGTCCAGGCATGCTGGGAGTTTAGCAACAGCTGGAGGCACCCTGTTTGGGAATCACTGGCGTAGAATACCCCTATGTCCACCCCTGTGCAATCCCTAATTTAGTCCTCAAATGCGCATGGCGCTCTCTCACTTCGGAGCCCTGTCGTATTTCAAGGAAACAGTTTAGGGCCACATATGGGGTATCTCCGTACTCGGGAGAAATTGCACTACAAATTTTGGGGGTCTTTTTTTCCTTTTACCGCTTGTGAAAGGGAAAAGTTGGGGGCTACACCAGCCTGTTAGTGTAAAAAAAAAAAAAAAATTTACACTAACATGCTGGTGTTGCCCCATACTTTTTATTTCCACAAGCGGTAAAAGGAAAATAAGACCCCCAAAAGTTGTAACGCAATTTCTCCTGAGTACGGAAATACCCCAGATGTGAGCGTAAAATGCTCTGCGGGCTCACAACAAGGCTCAGGAATGAGAGCGCACCATGTACATTTGAGGCCTAAATTGGTGATTTGCACAGGGGTGGCTGATTGTACAGCGGTTCTGACAAACGCAAAAAAAGAAATACCCACATGTGACCCTATTTTGGAAACTACACCCCTCACCGAACTTGACAAGGGGTATAATGAGCCTGAACACCCAACAGGTGTTTGACGAATTTTCATTAAAGTTGGATGGGAAAATGAAAAAATATATATTTTTTCACTAAAATGCTGGTGTTACCCTAAATTTTTCATTTTCACAAGAGAAAATAGGAAAAAAAGCCCCCCCCCCCCAAATTTGTAACCCCATCTCTTCTGAGAAAGAACATACCCCATATGTGAATTTAAAGTGCTCTGCGGGCTAACTACAATGCTCAGAAGAGAAGGAGCGCCATTGGGATTTTGTAGAGAAAATTTGTTCGGAATTGAAGGCCATATGTGTTTACAAAGCCCCCATAGTGCCAGAACAATGGACCCACGACACATGTGACCCCATTTTGGAAACTACACCCCTCACATAATGTAATAATGGGGACATTGAGAATTTACGCCCCACAGGTGTCTGACAGATTTTTGGAACAGTGGTCCGTAAAAATGAAAAATTAAATTTTTCATTTGAACAGCCCACTGTTCCAAAGATCTGTGGGGTGTAAATACTCACTGCACCCCTTATTAAATTCTGTGAGGGGTGTAGTTTCCAAAATGGGGTCACATGTGGGGGGGTCCACTGGTCTGGCACCACGGGGGGTTTGTAAACGCACATGGCCCTGACCATTCCAAACTAATTCACTTTCCAAAAGCTCAATGGCGCTCCTCCTCTTCTGAGCATTGTAGTTCACCAGAACTTTCACAGAAAGAAAGCCGTTCACTGCGGCATCTTGGTCATTAGATCGGTCAGCCTGGTCCCAGCCGGAGTGGTTGTGGTGCAAAACTGTGCAGCTAGGAAAAAACCGCCAGTAAGTGCCCGCTGCATTCACCAGCACAGAAAGCCATATATGCCAGCGGAAAGCCGCCACATAAATGCTGCACGTGCTGTATGCTGCAACTATGCAAATATATCTAGCACAGCCTGCAGCCTGTTCACACCTATTGTGAAAACATTCATTTCAGCTGGGATTACACTTGGCGTGTTTGTCATAAAAAACACCATGCTCGCTGCGGGCACATGTTAGGTTGGAATCAATAGGGTAATATGAAACACCAGACACTAATGGGGGTTTCTTCATCCTTTTATGGTGTTTTTAGGCCATCAAATCTGTGGGATGCCGAGAGCATGTTTTTTTTTTTTTTTGGGGGGGGGGGGGGTATTTTCTCACAATTTTTTTTTATAGAAATCCTTCAGTCAAATGATGAAAGAATCACATGACTTGTAATGAGAAAAGCCAGAGGGAAAAAAAACACCAAAGAAAAAACACTTCCTATAATAATAATAATAATGATGATGATGATGATGATAATAATAATACACATTGGGACAGATGTATGAAAACCTGTGCAGAGGTCAAGTGGACCAGTTGCCCATAGCAACCAATCAGATCGCTTCTTTCACTTTTCAGAGGCCTTTTTAAAAAAGAAAGAAACTACCTGATTGGTTGCTATGGGCAACTGGTCCAGTTTCCTCATCCCTGGTTTTGATAAATCTCTAAGACAACCCCTCCCCCTCCCCCCCCCCCCCCCCCACCCCAGTGCTTTTAGCAAAAATAACACAAAGATAACTGAGAAAAGAAATGAGGGGGAAGATTTTGATGTTTGTTTGTTTTTTGCAAAAAGAAAAAAAAACATCAAACAAGAAATGTGTTTGTTCCTAGGCTTAGGCTGTGATTAAAAACAACATATAAATGGTGTTTTTCAAAGCCCACATTGCTTTATTTCTGGTGCCTTTCCCCCCCTTTCGACAGACGTCTGTCCAGCTATTGCAAAGCTACAACTCCCAGCATGCCCTGACAGCCGAAGGCTGAGAGTTGTAGTTTTGCAACAGGTGGGCAGCCACAGGGGATCGGTGTTGCAGTATGTCAATCTAGGGCCATGGTGTCTGATCTGGAACTGGCAGCAGGAGCCACGACCACTTTAAATCAATGGCTGCTGGGACGTCTGACTAGTGACATCCTTCGCTCCAGACCGCAACGTCAGGGACGTCACTCGTCAGACGTCCCGGCGGCCAGCGCTGCTCATTGAGCCTACCGGAGTAGCATTGATCTATGTAAGAAACCTATGGGCCCAGGCTGTTGGGGCCACCAAATGATATTACATATACAGAATGTCTGGTTAGGAGAAACAAATATAACGCACCCACAGGGAGTGGCGCCATTTTAATAAAAATTGTCAAAAACCTTAGATAACAGTCATACAGAATATATTAGAAAGCTTTTTTGATTTTCAGCCAATCAGAGAGCAGCACTACTGAAATAGAACTCCCAGGAGGTAACAGCGTGTCACACATGTGATGTCATAACCATTGTCCACCAAAGGGCAGCACTGAGCAGAAATAACACTGCTCCTGTTCATTCTCCATCAGTGAGGGGCCGGTGCTGGACACTGTGTAGGGACGCGGGAATGCAAAGTCATACACATGACTGTGACTGGTAAGTGTTACATTGTTGTGTCCAAAAGATCTTTAGTGCAGTTCCATGTGTATTTCTATGATAAACATGTAAATAAGTTATCTTTTTTTTCTTATCTTAGATGCACTATCTCCAGGACATGGAGTAGCATTTCCGGACCTACAGCAAGACGTTGGATGAAGGCATAGCCCCAGAAATAACACTGGTCCTGTTCATCAGTGAGGGGCCGGTGCTGGACACTGTGTAGGGACACGGGAATGCAAAGTCATGCACATGACTGTGACTGGTAAGTGTTACATTGTTTTGTCCAAAAGGTCTTTATTGCAGTTCCATGTGTATTTCTATGATAAACATGTAAATAATCTATCTTTTTTGTCCCCTATCTTAGATGCACTATTTCCAGGACATGGAGTAGCATTTCGGGACCTACAGCAAGACGTTGGATGAAGGCACAGGCCTAGGAATCATGCACATACACAGAAACATTTGCCCAAATTCTAGAGGTAACCTCCTTTAGTATGCCCAGAGGAAGGGCCATACAGTAGCCATGGATTCCCTACAGGTTTCCTCCCCTCTGGAGGTTTTTCCTGTCCTGAGTATTAGTTACTGTACGCTCTTTGTGAGTGATGGGAGGTTAAAAAAAATCCCCTACACAAACATTTTAATAAATAATAAATAAAGTTCCCCTTTTTTTAAACTGTTCTTTGACTTGTTCGACTCATTTATTTATTTCTGTGTGTGAAAATAGAGTTAGCAAAACATGGATGACCAAAGTTGCTCTCCTGCACGATCTGCATAATGCGGTGCGGAGAGAGGCAACTGGTGCTGGGTGGTGCAGTTTATGAGGCAAACGTAGAACACCCAGCAAGTTCCATGCACAAGCCTTTTTCTGATGAATGGGACTCATGCAGGGAACTTGCTAGGGGTCATACGGTTGCAAAGGATCAACTTTTGGGTACATGAACTGTCCCTTAAAGGGGTACTCCGCCTCTAGATATCTTATCCCCTATGTAAAGGATAGGGGATAAGATGTCTGATCAAGGGGATCCTGCTGCTGGGACCCCAGCAATCTCCATGCAGCAACCAAAATTCTAAATAGTATGTTTAGATCACTGGTTCCTGTGGTGGGATTCGTGACATCATGCCACACCTTCTTGTGACATCACACCACCTCCCATAGACATAAATGGAAAGGGCGTGGCGGGAGGTCACGACCCGCACCACGAGAACCCAGAGTTCTAAATATATTATTTGGAACGCCGGGTGCTGCATGAAGATTGCGGGGGTCCCAGTGATCAGTCATCTTTTGTCCTATCCTTAAGGTAGGGGATAAGATATCTAGGGGCGGAGTACCACTTTAAGGAATTAGAGAGTGTAGGCATGCCTTACAAGCAGGTAGAAAAAGAACAGCTGGGAGAAATGACAGGACACAAAGCAATGTTTGGCTGGGACTGATTTTGGGTGTGTTCTGGCCAATTAAAGGAGAACTATGGCAAAAATTAACTTATCCCCTATCCATGGGTTATGGGATAAGTAGCTGATCGTGGGGGGTCCCCCTGCAATACCTGGGATGAGACCCGTCGCTCAGTGAGAAGTGCTCGCTGCAGACGTCAAATCTCAATTTCCCTGGACCCCCCCCTTCCTTCATGTCCACCACAGACGCCCCCAGACTGCTGTCTCTTACAGAGTTTTATGCCCAGAAATGGTTGGCTACTCACTTTGTCAGTAGATTCTCATCCTAAATATGAAGACAATCGGGGAAATGTACCTGTGGAGAGGAAATGTTGTCCAGTTGCTCTTAGCAACCAATCAGATCACTTCTTTTATTTTTCAGAGGTCTTCTCAAGAATGAAAGAAGCAATCTGATTGGTTGCTATGGGCAACCTGATGAAAACATTTTTTTTTCTTTAACAACTACAGTACTACAACTCCCATTGTAGTGTGTCTGTTCAACCTGTGCCTCCTCCAACCCTGACACTTAGGGGGGCACAGACTGGCCACACTGGGGGTTGTAGTACTTTCATTTTTACAGTTCCCCTATAACTCTGCAGCTTCGGTAGAAGTATGAGGCTCAGCCTTAGAGTCAGTGTATCTGGCTGCTCCGGTGTTCTTCTATTTTACAGCCTGGACCCTTGACTAGGGAATATTATAGCTGCTAAAACCTACCATCCACCAACCCCCAAAAGCCCCCTTTGTAACGAGGAATCCCTTACCTTAAACATGACAGACACAGTGTTGGTGGTAACAAGGCCACAGCAGCCCCTTTATTAAATATCAAACAATAAAACATTGTAAGGCAACCTTGTATGAACATCATACATAACATTGAATAAAACATTCTTTTTTTTTTCAAAGTAAAGTTTTATTAAGGTTTTCAACATACAAGGTAAAATGAAAATTACAACATGAGAAGTGTCTACACTGGTCAGGCAACAAAGCCCACATGGCTCAAGTAAACAAGGAGTTTGGGTCACTCAGCGAAGTTAAACATTACAGCAGTCCGAGCCTCACATCATAAATGAACTGCAGAGAACAGAGGTTGTGAGTAGCTAACAGGATTCAGAACTACGTATAAATTCGATAACTATAGCGAAAATTCAAACATCGCCAGTAGTGAAGCAGCGAACCAGGGCAGACAAAGGAAACACAATAGCGGTAGAGGGAACTGGAAGATAGGAGAGGAGGGAGAGAGAGGAAAAGATACAGGGGGGGATAGAGGAAGGAGGGGGGGGGGTGTAGAAGAATCGAAGAGGGGGAGATAGGATGCAGCAGACTTAGTGTAATATGGCAGAGAGTCTTACCTGTTCGGACTGAACCTCTCCACCTGTCTAAGCAGTAAACAGCAACTGTGGGTGAGCTATTGCGGAGTTGGACAGAGGGGGATGAGCGTGCGTGGTGACAGATCCAGGTTATCATCAGTGAACTCCTGAGAGGCAACATAGGATAGCCAAGGCGACCAAACAGCATGGTATTTATCGAACTGTCGGGTAGAGTCTGCCCGGAGTTCTTCCATCCTACAAGTATAGGTAACTTCTCTCAGCCATGAGGAGTAGGTCGGGGGTAGTGGAGATTTCCAAAGGCGAGGGATCACAGCTCTAGCCGAGATAAGTAAATAGTGTGCTAAAGTGGCTGACAGACGGGGGCATGTGTTAGGGGAGGATAGGTCGTGGGTCCTTATCGATGGAAAGGGTCGTCAGCCTATTTACGGTAGATAAAACTTGTGTCCAAAACGTATTCAATGTCGGGCATGTCACCCAGATATGGGACATTGTCCCTTTTGAGCGTCCGCACCTCCAACATGCATCAGAAGCCTGTGGGAACATCTGCGCCAAAAGAGACGGCACTCTGTACCATCTCGTGATGATTTTATAGTTAGTTTCTTGTGCCTTGCATGAGATACTAGATTTGCGACAATGTAGCAGGGCACGAGACCAGTCATTGTCAGGAATAGAACATTGTAGTTCCCTTTCCCATGCCACTCGATAGGGCAGGGGAATTTCAAAGCATTCCCCTATGATCAGGGCATAGAGAGTTCCGATTGCATGGGGGACAGGAGCGGAGGCCGCACAAAGGGTTTCAAAGGGGGTCAGTTGTCTATGAAGACGGAGTGCGGCTTTGTTGGTGTTATAGAAGTGTAGAAGTTGACTATATTGGAACCTATGTATAGTTGAAGGCTGAGTTCCACCCAAAAGGTCGGAGAGGGATTTCAAGCCTGTGGGTTGCAGTAAGGAAGAAAATAGGACATAATCAGACTTTTTACGCGTTAAGAAAGTGGCAGAAGTCTGCGCTGGAGGGAAGAGCACATTGCCAAACAGGGGCATAAGGGGGCCATCCGGGAAATAGTGAGATGTATTTTTCAGGTAAGACTGATGTGCTTGCAGTATTGAATGTGTTACCGGGGGTAAATGGTCAGGTGGGTGCAAGGGGGCGGGCAGTCTTTTGGTCCACAAGGTAGACCTAGCATCCACACCACAGAGATTTCTTTCAAAGACAACCCATTGCTTAGCAGGCTGACTGTGGTAGCAGTCTAGTATTCTGGCTAATATGCTCGCCTTGTAATACGATAGGCAGTCTGGCAGTGCGAAGCCACCCTCCCTCTTGCGTCTATAAAGCACCTTCCCTGCCAAGCAGGGATGTTTCTTACTCCAAACAAAGTGAGACTGCATTGCAGAGAGGTCCTTAAAGAAAGAACGGGGGATATGACAGGGGATACAGGCAAAGAGATAGAGTAAGCGGGGTAGGATGTTCATTTAAAAAATATTTACCCTGCCAATCCATGAGAAGTTTTTATTGTCCCATTTCGACAAGTCAGTTCTCAGGGTGTGGAACAATGGGGGAAAATTTAATTGAAAAGTGCTAGCCAGATCACTAGGGACTAGGATCCCAAGATATTTCAGTGATGACCTCTGCCATTTAAAAGGGTAAGTGGAAGAAATGTGAGTGATCATTTGGGAGGGCAGTGTGATATTCAAAGCTTCGCTTTTGGATGGGTTCAGTTTA
Source organism: Hyla sarda (assembly GCF_029499605.1). Classification (NCBI taxonomy): domain Eukaryota; kingdom Metazoa; phylum Chordata; class Amphibia; order Anura; family Hylidae; genus Hyla; species Hyla sarda. Next base: position 54,926 of record NW_026608404.1, read on the forward strand.
TAGTTACTATAAGCCGAATATTGTGCTATGGTGGAGAGGAGGGAAGGGAGGGTAGTGAGCGGGGAGGAGAGAAATAGAAGGACATCGTCAGCGAACGCTGAGCATTTGCAACTGCACGAGGGAGAGGAGAGGCCTCTTATATCTGGATTCGAGCGTATTGCATTGAGCAAGTGCTCCATGCATAGGACATAAAGGATAGGTGATAATGGGCAGCCTTGCCTCGTACCGTTGCGAATGCTAAAGGGAGCCGACAGCTGTCCATTGATAGCATTAAAAGTCAGCAGGAGTGTGGAGGACAGGTCATCCCTGAGGGTCTTATAGAACTTGGCAGTATAGCCATCTGGTCCCGGACTTTTACCAGCAGGTAGGGCCGATATCGCCAGGTGGAGTTCCTCAGGGGTGAACTGAGCCTCCAAGTCCGAGATAGATTCAGCAGTTATGATGGGCAATGCCGTTTCATGTTAGTAATTCTGTAAGGAGGGTTGAGTGTCAGTGTGAGAGGAGAGAGCGGTAGGTTTAGGGAGGTTATATAGGTCTGTATAATATTTCTGAAAAGTTTCCAGTATTTCCGGCGTGAGGGAAGAAGGGGTGCCTGATCGAGTGCGAATGGAGGGGACATAGAGGGTCGAGCGTGTCGCCCTAAGGGCCCTCGCCAGCATCTTCCCCGATTTATTACTCCACTCGTAGAACAGTCTACCCGTTAGTTGTCTATAGTGGCAGTGTTTTTTGTTGAGCGTCTCTAACAGATTACTCCGGACTCTGATAAGTTCACGGTAAGTTGAGTCCTGTTGGTGTTGTTTGTGCCGTGTCTCTAGGATGTTCAGCTCTCGGTATAATGTCATCAGCTTAGCTGAGGCTTCCCTTTTCAGCCGAGCCCCATGCCTCATCAAAACTCCCCTCAAGACACATTTCAATGTTTCCCACTTGATTAGCGGTGACGACGGATCTGACGAGTGGTCTTGAATAAAATGGGGAATCGTCGATTTCAGTTCCTGAATGCAAAGAGCATCAGAAAGCAATGACTCATTAAGCTTCCAAGAGGCATGTGGCTTGGCCAAGGTCGGAAGCGTAAATGTACCCTGAACTGGGGCATGATCAGACATAGAGACAACACCAATCGTAACAGAAGTAAAAGAGGGGAGGAGGGAGTGTGAACAGAGAATGTAGTCTATTCTACTGTATGTTTGTCTAGGGTGTGAGAAGAAGGTATAATCTCGTCCTTGTGGATGGAAGGCTCTCCAGGTATCAATTAATTGTAATAGATGTAGCTTATGCCTAAGGGCCCTGAGTTTACTATGAGAGATGTATGAGTGTCCTGATGAGGTGTCCACCTGAGGGAATAGAGGTGTGTTAAAGTCTCCACACAGGAGAATCTGACCCCTGGCAAAGGAGGAAAGTCTCTCCAAAGTCTTCAGTAAGAACTGAATTTGGTTATGGTTCGGAGCGTATATAGAGGCCACCGTCAGATTACGTCCCGCAAGGAGGCAATTGGCGAAGACAAATCGAGCGTCTGTGTCAACTAAGGAGGTCTGGATCGTAATGGGAAGCGTCCTGTGAAAAACTATGGATACACCCTTAGTCCCGGAATCAGGGTTAACACTATGTATCCATTTATCGTAGTGCCTGGTTGGTATGGTAGGGAGGTGACCTTTTTTAAAATGTGTTTCCTGTAGAGCTATGATATGGGATCTTTGCTTATGAATTGAGAACAACGTCTGGGCACGCTTTTCGGGGGTGTTGAAACCCTTGACATTAAGGGTAGTAATGTGAAGTTCAACCGCCATCAGATGTAATGTGTAAATGCCAATATTCACCACACCGTTGGTAGACAGGTGGAGGGTCCAGCCCATCAGTCAGGCAAGTGTCCGAGGATTCAAGTCTGCGTATAGAAGAGAGCACAAGTAAGTGGGGAGGAAGGGAAAAGGGAGGAAAGCAAGGGAAGAGAAGCTTCTGCACAGACACAGAAGCAAAGGGACTAAAGGAATAGACCATAAGGGTCAGAGGTACCAACGGAACCAGTCCGATGTACATACTAGTGGGGTAACGTGATAGACAAGCCAGAAAGGACAGCATTTAGTGGTCCTGGGTTGGACTTATGAGTAACAGGTCAGAGCTTCATCCCCACTTAAGGGGATGAGGCGAGTATGAAACGGGCTAAGTGTGACAACAGTAGCATTTAAATTAGGGGAACAATGGTAGTTGGTAGGTTATGGGCATTATGTGTGCAGGTAGTAAATTATATTTAGGAAGAGTGGGTACCATGGGAGCAAAGGAGACATAAAATAAACAAGTAAAGAATATAAGACTAACAGGCCAGGAAACAGTGACCATATGAGGACAAGCTATAAAAGACAAGAAATATCAGTAATCTATCTGTGGTGACATAATGCAACCACATTTGACAGTGTTAAACTACATATGAGGTAATACACTAATATCTCAGATAGGCAGCTCAGGTTTTACGTTTCGATCTTTGCTGCAGCGGGACACTTGTGGTGACCTCGGATGGACCGTCTCTCGGAGATCGATCAGGACGGTTTTGCGGTGCAGCAGGAAGGGGAGATAAGAACAAGGCTTCCCACTCAGGCAGACTGACATGGGGGAGACGGAAGGCTTCAAGGAAGGCAGGCAAATCTTCCGGTCTCTTGAGCGTAGAGATATTGGATCCATACTTTGCAATCAGAGAGAAGGGGAAGCCCCATCTGTAAACAATTTTAGCATTTTGTAACAGAGTCAGCAACGGTTTCAAGGAGGCTCTCAAACGGAGGGTCCGTAGAGAAAGATCTGGGTATATCTGTATAGGGGAACCATTATAGGAAAGGTTTTTAACCTGTCTAGCACCTCTCAGGATTGCCTCTTTCTGGAGAAAATGATGCACTCTGCAGACAACATCACGGGGCTTTTTCGGATCAGGATGTTTCGCTCTGAGAGCCCTGTGAGCACGATCCAGTTCTATGTTCGAATACGGCGGTTTCTTTAGTAGTTCATTAAAGAGACGTTGCAATGTATCTGGCAAGTTCTGAGGTAGAACTGTTTCCGGAAGGCCCTTGATCCTAAGATTATTGCGCCGATTCCTATTATCAAGATCGTCCAAGTGATCAATTGTGTGGATTTGCTGTAATGTCAATTTCTCTGTGGCTTCCTGTAGTTTCTGGAGGTGGGTTGTAGTAGTAGAGCAAAAATCCTCCAGTCTCTGGACCTTCTTATGTAAGTTAGACACCTCAGCCTTAACGGGTTCCAGGTCACGGTTCCAAGCAAGTTTGAGATCGGTCGCCAGCGTTGCCAAGTCAGCTTTAGTGGGGATCAGGGTCAAGAGTGCTTGCAATTCAGGGTGTCCCTGCAATGTCAAGAGCGCCATCTCAGGAGTAAGTGGAAAGGTAGGAGGCGGCACATGTGACTGAAGCGTGGCAGCTATGGCTGGCATCTGCTGTCTAGAGGGTGCAGACCTATGAGGGGCATCCTCCGTTGGAGTATGAGAGTCCTCAGAGGATGAATGGTCACGGGAGCGGCGTTTATTATGTCTCACTTTCATCGGGGTCTTTAAAAATTTTTTCTTTGCAGGGGGACTTTTACCCCAGTACTCAGGGGCGTCACTATCCACAGATGAGTCTTGAGAGTCTCTATCAGAGTTGGAGCCATCAGAGTACATTTCATTGGCCCAGTCAGTTATGTCGCATGCCGGAGGGCCAGGAACCTTTTCTGGGAGCACAGGTAGCTGGGGTGGTGCAGCCGCTCCGCGTACAGGTGGTGTACGTAAAGTCCTGCGATTTATGTAGTTTCTCAACCAGCCTCCAATCGCCATCTTGTGACTGCTGGGCATTCCCCGAGTCCTGGCAGGTAGGTAATAAAGGTGTCATAGATGCAGGATTCGTATACTGGATCTCACGTGAAACGTGTTGGCCAGTGGCAGGAGACGGCAAGGATGGCGAGGGGCCAGCAGCCTGTGGATTCATTGCGGCAGGACCGGCAGCCATGGAGGAGGCTATTGTGTCGGGTGATGTATTATTGGGAGTTGGGGACTCAGGCTGCAAGCCCTGGCGAAATTCAGGTGCAGGAAGTACCTGATGTTCAGGTTGTGGCATCAAGCTGTGGTCAGGAGCCGGGGAGGCAGGTATTGCAGACTGCCCTACTGGTTTGTCATCAGTAGACTGTGAGGATCCCATCCCTATCTGTGTCACATAGAGGTTGGTGGATATAGGCTGTATGGCAGGGCCTAGCTTCTTAGCGGGTTGATGCCCGGCATTGGTGGTCTGACAGAGGCAGATAAGCACTCAGGTACGGATGTGGAGGTAAGTGGGGAAGGAGTCTCTAAGTTAAGTGCAGTTCCGCACCAGTAGGTGACCGGGTGCTGGACGGCACAGGTCTGTGCCGGACGCTGTGGCGCAGCAGGAGATGGCAGCAGTGGAGGCCGTGAGGTAGCCGAGCACTGGTGCTGGAGGGAGGCGGCGGCACTTACTTCCAGTATCGCGCACGGCGCGTTGTCAAAGCCCGGAGCAGAGTCCTGTGTATTGTCGCCGGTCTCTCTCTGTCTGCAGGCCGTGTGAGCTGCACTGTCAGCGGGGTCACTTGCTGCAGACGCCGCGTGGAGCGCCTGCTCACTCCTTCTCCCCGCCTCGCACTGCTGTTGTTGGGGAATGGCGTCTGAAGGCCGCACCACAGGCTGGTCGGTCCGATCGGATGGCTGAGATGCGAAATAGCGGGCGATACCGCTCAGAGGAGGCACAGTGGGTGCAGGTTGCTTCTTCTTCCGTTTGGCACGAGATCTACCACCCATAACCTTCAGATTAGCCCGTTTTCAGTCCAGTCCGGCGGGAGCTCTCACACCATGCTTCCTCTCTCTAGCGAGTCCAGTCAGGCCCTGAATAAAACATTCTTAACATAAGTTAACCAATTAACATGTCCCTAATACAGGAGGAGGACCTGAAGACACTGTTACCGAGCCCAAGCTAGAATGGGGCCTCACTTGCTCCTAGCCGTTAGCGCCTGCACAGGAGCACCATTTTGTGAGGCCCCCCAACAATCCTGGGAACCCATGTTCCCTTGCAGAATTTTCCATCGGGCTGGGACCGCTCCCAGCCCACCTCCACACTGTATCCCATCACCTCCATGCCATCCACTTGTACCTCCAGGTCTCTCTCCTGCCACCGCCACAATGGCGACAAGTGACTCCTCACTTGTCCCCGTTCCACCACAGACTAAGTGCTCCCTCCACCACCTCCCGAATGTCCAAGATCCACAGATCCATACCAAAAATATTCAGATGAACGCCATCATCATCCAAGAACTCCGAAGAGCTCCCCTCCAATTCTCTATGACGCACCACCAGGCCCCCATTACGGGCCACGAATTTGCCCACCACCTTATTGAGTTTAATCCGTGCTCTATTAATGGCAACCACAGACCTGGCCTGCCTCCATTTCCTCCTGGCCACCATTTCAGACCACACGATGATCAGGCCTGGAAAGGACGACCACAATCGCATCAAGTCCAGCTTGATGTCCCGGGTCAGATCCCGGGATCTCCTCACACCCAAATCCTTCCCTCCTAGGTGTATGACAAGGTCGTTGGGGGCTCTGTCCAAGTGTACAAAAAACTGAACTCTGGCCAACAATTCCGCATTCCGCTCTTCCCCAACCAGTGGACCTGACCTGCCGAACTCGTCAAGCCCAACTGCCGGCCCGCTGGACGAACACCAGCCCGCACCCCACCCCTCACCACATAGGAGTGGCCGATAATCCACACAAGTCCCGGGCTGACACCTGAAAGACAAAAAACAATAACAAAATACAAACCGCACTCCCCCAACACACAACAATCACAGCAAATGAGGACGAACATACAACTGAAACCTCTCTGACTCCCACTTCCCAATCCGCCTAATGATCTCGGGTCCCAAGCCCCAACGAGACGCCTCGGTAGCCGCCCCAATGCGGAACGCATGCAATCTATAATCCCGTGCCACACAACCCACCACCGCCAAACACTTCCAAAAAAAAACCACGAATTGAAAACGCAATAAAAAACTCCCGTCTGCGTGTACCAATAAAGGACCCACAACCCCCACCCTCACCTCCAAAAAAGCCGCATAGCAAAAAACCGGACACATAGCCGAGCCCCGTAAGGCCGCCAAACGCACAGTAACCCCACGACCCTCCTGATCCGTTTTGGAACGGCGCAGCAAAGAACGCAAAACCCTACCTTCCAAACTAACATCCGAAATGCCCCAAAAAACGCCAAAACAAACGCCAATCAAAACAAACAACGCTCGTAATCCGAAATAGAAATCCCATCCAACGCCGTCCCCAACCGACACAAAAGCGGAAAAGTCACCGGACGCCTCGAATCCCTGGACACCGCCCCCCTCCGAAACCCCCGCAGTGCCTAACGCACCAAAAACGACTTAGAGACGTCCGGCAAACCACGAACTTTGAACCAGAACGCAAAAGCCGACATCCGACGGCCAATCCCCGCCGGAGACACGTCCTCGCAAAACGGCCTACCAACATAATACAATAGGGCCGCCTCCCAATCTGCAGGGGCGCCCATAAACGACAACTGTCCCAGTAGCGTCTCCCAGTCCGACCACCAGCGTCGATAAGAAGCCCAAGTAGCCTGGCTTACTGACCGACAGACTAAAGCGAGCGCCAACTCTAAACCAGATGCCACAGCCATTCCGGACACGGAAGGCCGGTCACCTCGGCCTCCGGCGCCAGTTCCCGGAAACGGTCCAACTGTAAGCGAGAGAGAGCGTCAGCCACCGAATTATCCACCCCTGGCACATGCAACGCCACCACCTGAGAATTAAGCTCTAGCACCCTCAACACTAATCGCCTCAGCAACGTGACCACTGGTGGAGGACTCGCCGTCTGGTTGTTGATAGCCAAAACCACCCCCAGGTTGTCACAATGGAAGCACACATTCCTATTGCGAAACAGCTCCCCCCATACAAACACTGCAACCACGATCGGGAACAATTCCAGGAATGCAAGGTTCCTAGTCAGCCCAGTCTCCCGTCATACCTCCACACACCACTGACCCTGAAGGTAAGCCCCAAACCCGCAGGCCCCAGCCGCATCGGTATACAGATCCAGGTCAACGCTCGATACCGGCCTCCCCATCACCACAGAGCACCCATTATACCGACCCAAAAAATCCTGCCACACCCTCAGGTCCTCACGCAACCCCACCGGCAACCGCACATAGTGATTAGGCCGAGAAACACCCACCGTGACCGCCGCGAGACGTCTGCAAAAAACCCTCCCCATAGGCATGATGCGGCACACAAAATTGAGACGCCCCAGCAAAGACTGGACCTCCCGCAGCTGCAGCTTCCGAACCCGACACGCCCTCGCCACCTCCTCCCTCAGATCGCCCAGCTTATCTTCTGGCAGCCGGCACTCCATGGCCACAGTGTCGATCACTATGCCCAAAAACTTCACCGACGTAGACGGGCCCTCAGTCTTGTCAGGCGCCAACGGAACGCCAAACCAGCCCGACACCCTCTCCATTTCCTGTAGTAAAATAGCACACACCCTAGACCCCGCCGGGCCCAAAAACAGGAAGTCATCAAGGTAGTGCAAAACCGAATCCAAACCCGACTCTACCCGCACCACCCACTCCAAAAAGGAGCTAAACTGCTCAAAAAACGCACATGAAACTGAGCAGCCCATGGGCAAACACATGTCTACAAAAAAACGCCCTCCCAAACAGCACCCCAATAACGCAAAACTGTCCGGGTGTACCGGCAACAGACGAAAAGCGGCCTCAATGTCCGTCTTGGCCAACAAGGCCCCCTGGCCGTACCTCCGGACCCACGCCAATGCCGCATCAAAAGAAGTATAAGTCACAGCACAGATAGCTGGGTCAATGCCGTCATTCACCGACCCTCCAGAAGGATGTGAAAGGTGGTGAAACAGGCGGAACTTATTAGGCCCACCAACGGAGGCGAGTCAAAAGGACCAGCCATCCGACCCAAAGACACCTCTTTCATCAGTTTCTCCTCCACCAAATCTGGCCGAACAAGAGCCGAGACCAAATTTCTAACCTCCCCATTCCCATCCAGAACCCCCTCAAAGGTGATACGGAATCCGTCCGTAAACCCCGCCCTCAAAAATTCCGCCGCCGCCCTATTTGGGTACTTGGCGAGGAAAGGCTCCATCCTTGCCACCTGCACCGGGGTCGCCCCTCTTCGCATCAACCTCCCCCAATTTGCCTTTACCTCGCCGGAAACAGCGCGACAGCCCGTGGCCACCCACTCCGCACCCGGAGCATTCGTGCTTAAAACGGCACTCTGCTCCGAACTTGCAATTCCCTTTATTGAATTGCCAGCAAACACCCTGACCCCGGCCCTGCACCTCCGGCGCTGTCCCGAAAGGACTGCAGGCCACCCCCACTGCGTGGAGCCGCCATAAGCCGCATCCACAGCCCTATGTCCTTATGGTCCCACCTCAAATCATGGCGCACCGCCATCCGCTGCCTAAACTGTTCATCGTACCAAAGCCACGCCGAACCCCCATACACCCAATACGCCTCCCCAACAGCGTCCAAATAACAAAAGAGACCAGAGCAATGCTCCGGCGACTTTTCTCCCACAACGCTGCCCAAAATAGCGAACGCCTGAAGCCAGTTGGAGAAGGTCCGCGGTATCAGCCGATACCGCCGGCGCTCCTCCTCCTCCTCAACCTTCTCCATACGCTTCGACTCATCCGGCCTAACCCTGTCCAGATTAAATTTTTCAAGCAGGAGTAGCGAAAAAATATCCACACACTCCCGCTTCCAAATCCTTTCCCGCACCTCAGCCTTAAGGTGCGCGCCCAAGGGGCCCTCGAAACACACGTACACCTCCCCCCGAGCAGAAGCAGCCAAACGAACCCCCCCACCGGATCCTGACGCCCCCACCACCGGGGGTGAGCTCGCCCGAGCAACCCCAGGACCCCGACTATATCCACCAGCCCCTTGGACAAAGTCGCTGCGCCCCACACAGGTACCGGCGACCCACCCGCAGACAACCCGCTACTGCGCAGCAACGCTTGCAACCCATCTACGAAATATTGCAAACCCTCCAACCCCCCCACCCCCCCTGAACCCGCAGCAGTGGAGACAGTGGTGTACTCACCCGACCTTACCGGCTCTGGACCAGCGGCCGTAACTCCAGCTGCGGGACGGCTTCGGACATCACGGACTCGGCTACCATCGACGACAGGAGGCTGGACCCGAAGAACCCCCTCCGTGCGGAATGCAGCAACACCAGTCAAATCACCCCCAACAGCGGCATCATAGTAACATAGTAACATAGTTAGTACGTTCGAAAAAAGACATATGTCCATCAAGTTCAACCAGGGAATTAAGGGGTAGGGGTATGGCGCGATATTGGGGAAGGGATGGGATTTTATATTTCTTCATAAGCATTAATGTTATTTTGTTCCAGGAATGTATCTAATCCTGTTTTAAAGCTGTTAATTTTTCCTGCTGTGACCAGTTCCTGAGGTAGACTGTTCCATAAGTTCACAGTTCTCATGGTAAAGAAGGCGTGTCGCCCCTTGAGACTAAAGTTTTTCTTCTCCAGACGGAGGGAGTGCCCCCTCGTCCTTTGGGGGGGTTTAACCTGGAACAGTTTTTCTCCATATTTTTTGTATGGGCCATTAATATTCTTATATACGTTTATCATATCCCCCCTTAAACGTCTCTTCTCAAGACTAAACAATTGTAACTCCTTTAATCGCTCCTCATAGCTGAGATGTTCTATGCCCCATATTAGTTTATTTGTGCGTCTCTGCACCCTTTCCAGCTCCACAGTGTCCCTTTTATGTACAGGCGACCAAAACTGAACAGCATACTCCAGGTGAGGCCGTACCAATGCTTTATAAAGGGGGAGTATTATGTCCCTGTCCCTTGAGTCCATGCCTCTTTTGATACATGACAATATCCTGCTGGCTTTGGAAGCAGCAGCCTGACATTGCATGCTATTCTGTAGTCTGTGATCTACAAGTACACCCAGATCCTTCTCTACCAGTGACTCTGCCAGTTTAATCCCCCCCTAAGACATATGACGCATGCAGGTTATTAGTACCCAGATGCATAACTTTACATTTATCCACATTGAACCTCATTTGCCAAGTGGATGCCCAGACACTTAGTCTATCCAAGTCATCTTGTAACTTATGCACATCCTCTATAGACTGTACCGTGCTACAAAGCTTGGTGTCATCTGCAAAGATAGAAACAGAGCTGTTAATACCATCCTCTATATCATTGATAAATAAATTAAACAACAGCGGTCCCAGTACTGAACCTTGGGGTACACCACTAATAACCGTGAACCAATCAGAGTACGAATTATTGACCACCACTCTCTGGGTACGATCCATGAGCCAGTGTTCAATCCAGTTACAAACTAAAATTTCCAAACCCAAAGACCTTAACTTACCTGTCAGACGTCTATGAGGGACAGTATCAAATGCTTTAGCAAAATCCAGAAACACTATATCCACAGCCATTCCTCTGTCAAGGCTTCTACTCACCTCTTCATAAAAGCAAATTAGATTGGTTTGACAACTTCTATCCTTAGTAAACCCATGCTGGCTATCACTTATAATACTATTATCCCCTATGTATTCCTGTATGTAATCCCTTATAAGTCCTTCAAACGTTACTCGGCTACCATGGATAGGAAGAGGGCGGGGGTAGCTATTTTGGTGTCTAGGTCCTGCCCATTACAAGTCTCTTCCTCTCTTCTTGATCCTAAGGGGAGGTATGTCATACTGGAGGGTTCCCTGGGCGGGGTCTCCCTTTTGCTTTGTAATGTCTATGCTCCTAACACTTCGCAAGTTCCTTTTCTGCGTAGGGTCCTTACTAAACTCCAGAGGTATCCCCCGTCAGCATGGTTAGTGGGTGGAGATTTTAACCTCATCTTTTCCCCCTCCTTGGACCGCCATTCAGTCACCGGCGCTCCCCCTGTGCCTGCGCAGCTGCGTCTTGCCTCAATTTTTCGGCGTCTCATCCGTAACTCCTCGCTCTACGATTTGTGGAGGATTGGCCACCCGACGGAGCGCTCTTTTAGTTTTTATTCGCACCCACACAAGTTGCATACGCGTATTGACTTTTTTTTTGGGAATCTTCCGATGGTGCGCATGCTCTCTGATACCTCTCTGGATCCTATTTCTTGGTCTGACCACTGTCCAGTTCTCCTCTCTTTCTCCTCTTCCCCTTCCTCTCTGAGATCTTGTCATTGGAGATTGAATGACTCCCTCCTTAAAACGTTACCTTCCCGAGAGTCGATTCAGCGGTGTATTACTGACTACTTTGCCACTAATGAAGGCTCAGTGTCCTCGCAGGCTATCCTTTGGGAAGCTCATAAGTCTGTGATCCGCGGCCATTGCATTGCTTTGGGCGCTGGTCTTAAGCGTAATGCTCTGAGTCGTTCTCGGGAACTTCGATTGGAGATTGCTCGTCTGGAAGCTTGCTTGCTGTCTTCTCCTTCTGTTTCAACACTGAGGGGCTTGGTTGCGGCCCGGGCGCGATTGGGCGACCTGGCTCTACATAGAGTTGAGAGGCAATTGCTGTATGCCAAGCAACGCTTCTACGAGAAAGGCAATAAGGCTCACACAATGCTGGCGAGGCGTTTACGTGACCGGGCTGCTGCTCAATCCCCCTCTGCTTTGAAGGACCCTAATGGGGTTCTCCATTACCACCCTGCTGATATCTCCCGTCTTTTTGTTGACTATTACACTGGTCTTTACTCACTTCCTTCCCAGTTGCCGTCCGACCCGGGGGAGAGGGCAGCCACCTTAGACACCTATCTCTCTCGGTGTGGATTGCCTTCTCTTTCAGGTGCCGACCGGGATGTTCTAAATGCCCCTATTACGGGAGAGGAGGTCTTGGAGGTCCTTAAATCTCTCCCGACTGGTCGCTCTCCTGGGCCGGATGGTTTCCCATATCTGTATTATAAGACATTCTCCACTCTGCTGGTGCCTAATCTCATTTCTCTCTTCAATTCCTTTCTGGACGGGGAGGCGATTCCGCAGTCTTTCTTACACTCCCTTATCACCCTTATACCCAAGCCCGGCAAAGATCCTCACGATTGCTCCAGCTATCGGCCCATTGCCCTCCTTAACTCTGACCTTAAGCTTTTTTCTAAGGTATTAGCTGTTAGACTTTGCTCCTTCCTCCCGGCTCTCATTCATAAAGACCAGGTTGGATTTATCCCTTGTCGCCAAGGTGGAGACAACACAAGGAGGGTGGTGGACCTGATTGATTTGATCAATCGGAGATCTGAGCAGGCCTTAATTCTTAGTTTAGATGCTGAAAAAGCTTTCGATAGGCTGGGGTGGCCGTTTCTTTTTGCTACTTTACAAAAATTTGGGATTTCGGGGAAGTTTTTGACTGCACTGCGGGGTCTCTATTCCTCCCCTACAGCCTCACTCAAGCTTCCTCACTCGCCGTCTCCTATTTTTTCTTTATTTAATGGAACTCGTCAGGGTTGCCCGTTATCCCCCCTGATCTTTGCGCTATGTATTGAACCCTTAGCCGCTATGATCAGAGGTGATCCGGACATTACTGGTATTTCCTTACATGATAGGGAATTCAAGGTTTGTCTGTTTGCTGACGATGTTCTTCTTACACTTTCTCGCCCTCTACTGTCTCTTCCTTCTCTTTACAAGGTTTTGCATGACTATGGGGTGGTTTCCGGCTATAAGGTTAACCTTGCTAAGTCGGAGGCCCTTCCTCTCAATCTCCCTTCTTCGTTTTCTGCTCTTCTACGCTCTGACTATTCTTTCCGGTGGTCTCCCTCTGCTATTAAGTACTTGGGGGTCTGGATCTCTTCTAACTATTCCTCACTTTATTCCACGCACTATCTTCCCCTCTTTCGGGAGCTCCGTGCTCTTATGGAAAAATGGCGCTCGCAATACATCTCTTTTTTTGGTCGCATTGCTGCGGGGAAAATGACTATTCTCCCGAAGCTTCTTTACTTTTTTGAGACCCTGCCGGTTCGGGTCCCACTGTCAGCCCTGCGCTCTCTACAGGTGGCTATTTTTCGATTTATTTGGGATGGGAAAAGACATCGGCTCCCGATGTCCGTGATGATGGCCGGGAGGGCGTTTGGTGGCTTGGCGGTCCCGGATGTGGTAAAGTACTATTGGGCTTCCCACTTGCTCCATCTAGCGGCGTGGTCTACCTATCATGCCTATAGCCGTTGGATGGAGCTAGAGAAGCTATGGTTAGCGCCTGTCCACCCTAACGCTCTCCTTTGGACTCTTCCTGCCTCTGCTCCTTCTCTCTCCCCTCTCCTGGGCCCTATGGCACTTTCCAGATATGTGTGGGGTTACTGCTCTGTCAAATTTAAACTACTGTCTCCCTCCTCCCCTCTTCGATCTTTCCTTTATCATCCTAGTTTTCCCCCCGGCCGGACTTCTCTTATGGTGGGGGAGTGGGGGTCTAGAGGCCTTTTTTGCTGGGCAGATGTGGTTGATCCCTTGTCGCGAACTCTCTTGCCTTTTTCTCAGTTGCAGTCTCGTTGGGATCTCCCCTTGTCTGAGCATTTTCATTATTTACAGCTACAGCATTTTATGTCCTCCACGCTCGGTTCCCTTGTGGTGTCCTTGCCTACAGGCTTTGAAAGGCTGTGTCGTAGTGGACCTCAGGCGAGGGGTCTTCTCTCCGATATTTACTCATTGCTTACCCGGCCTATGGGGGATGTCCAGGTATCCCACCGGTATATGTCTCGTTGGGAGGAAGCGCTTAATATGTCTATTACCCTTCCTCAGTGGAAAATAATATGGGAGAGGGCCTCTAGGGCATCCATATGTACTGCTTACAAGGAGACTCAATACAAACTGATTATGGGTTGGTACCATACCCCGGAGTTATTGAATAGACTGAATCCCAGTGTCCCCCCCCAGTGCTGGCGATGTGGGGTGGGTTTGGGTACGTTGTTTCATATTTTTTGGTCTTGCCCGCTCATCACGGGATATTGGGAGTTAGTGAGTTGCTTACTTTCGGATGTTTTTGGAGTATCGGTCCCTCCTAACCCTCAGGTCTATCTTTTGCACCTCTCGCACTCGGCTCTACCCAAGAGGTTGTTTAAACTGGCTATGCACATTTTTTTGGCGGCTAAGACCTTAGTTGCTAAATGCTGGAAGAGGACTCTTCCTCCCTCTGAGTCAGACCTACTCTCCCGTATTAGTGAAATACGCTCTCTAGAATACCTCACAGCCTCTCTGAATAATACTATCCCCACCTTCCTTTCAGTTTGGGAGCCGTGGGATCGTTTCTCTGACAGGCAACCTCCTTAAGGCGCTACCGAAAACTCTCCCTATCCCCCCCCCCCCTTCCCTCCCTTCCTTCCTTCTCCCCTAATGTGTTTGTGCTTCGGTGTCTTTGTCTCCTTCTGTCTTCTGTTTGTCTTCTCTCTCTGTCCTTCATGTTGGAGAATTTTTCAGTTCTCTCCTTTGAGTAATTCACTATATGGCTTCTTATCTTCTGTATATTTGCTGGGTTGATGGTTTGTCTGCAGTCGGGGCTAATTGTCCCGATGTACAACTGTTTTATTTGTCCTGCTCTCTATATTGGATTGTTACTTACCCCTATTGTGATTGTGCTGGGCTGCGCCCCGGACTCTGATTTGCCTAAGTCTTAGCGGACTCCTGTTTTCTTTTGTGAAAATCTTTAATAAAAATTACAGTTGAAAAAATAAAAAATAAGTCCTTCAAACAATTTACCCACAATGTACGTTAAACTTACCGGTCTATAGTTTCCTGGGGAAGACCTAGAGCCCTTTTTGAAGATTGGCACCACATTCGCCTTGCGCCAGTCCCTTGGCACAATACCAGACACCAGAGATTCTCTAAATATCATGAACAGGGGTACAGATATTACTGAACTTACCTCTCTAAGAACTCTTGGGTGCAATCCATCTGGCCCTGGAGATTTGCTTACATTTATATTACTTAACTTACCTTGTACCATCTCTACATTAAGCCAGTTCAGTACATTACATGATGTGTTACCAGCACTGACCTGGCCAATGTCAGCTCCTTTTTCCATAGTGTATACAGAACTAAAGAACCCATTCAGTAGCTCCGCTTTCTCTTGATCGCCCGTGACAACCTCCCCATTATCATTATTAAGGGGTCCTACATACTATGTCCTTGATTTTTTTGTATTTATATATCTAAAAAAATATTTAGGATTAGTTTTGCTTTCTTTGGCCACCTGTCTCTCATTTTGAATTTTTGCTGTTTTTATTACATTTTTACAGATTTTATTAAGCTCCTTGTACTGTTTAAATGTTATAGCTGACCCATCAGATTTGAATTTTTTGAAGGCTATTTTTTTGTTGTTTATTGCTCTTTTAACATCATTTGTCAGCCATGTAGGATTTAGTTTTAATCGTTTATATTTGTTCCCCTTTGGTATATATTTAGCTGTATAGTTATTTAGAGTTGATTTAAAGATGTCCCATTTAGTTTCTGTATCAGTATTTGAGAACACCTCCCCCCAGTCTATGTCCTGTAGTGCAGCCCTCAGCCCAGGGAAGTTTGCCTTTTTAAAGTTATATGTTTTTGCCTTCCCCGCCTGTCTTTGTTTTCTACATTTTAAGTCAAAAGTAACTATATTGTGGTCGCTATTACCAAGGTTTTCCCGCACAGTTACATTACCAACCAGCTCTGCTTTGTTGGAAATGATCAGATTCAACAAGGCATCACTTCTTGTTGGGTCCTCCACAAACTGGCCCATAAAATTATCCTGCAATAAATTTAGGAATTGTCGCCCCTTTGTAGTTTTAGCCAACCCCGGACCCCAATCTATATCTGGATAGTTAAAATCTCCCATTATTACCACTGTACCTGCCCGGGCGGCCCTCTCTATTTGTTTATGCAGCCGACCTTCTATCTCTTCAGTGATATTAGGGGGTCTGTAGATTACACCAAATATTATTTTTTCAGAATTTCCCTCCTTTTGTACCCACAGTGATTCCACCTCCTCAGAATCATCACACACTATGGCATCGTTCACACGGACTTTCATACCACTTCTTACATACAGACAGACTCCACCACCTTTTCTGTTCATTCTATCCTTGCGAAACAATGTAAACCCCTGCAGATTGACAGCCCAGTCATGCGAGGAGTCCAGCCATGTCTCAGAGACCCCAACTATATCAATATGTTCCTCCAGTATCAAG
>NW_026608405.1:0-71045 GCF_029499605.1 Hyla sarda
TATATACAGGTACACAAGTCTACAATGTAACATTCATACATGATATATATATATATATACAGGTACACAAGTCTACAATGTAACATTCATACATGATATATATATATATATACAGGTACACAAGTCTACAATGTAACATTCATACATGATATATATATATATACAGGTACACAAGTCTACAATGTAACATTCATACATGAATATATATATATATATACAGGTACACAAGTCTACAATGTAACATTCATACATGATATATATATATATACAGGTACACAAGTCTACAATGTAACATTCATACATGATATATATATATATATACAGGTACACAAGTCTACAATGTAACATTCATACATGATATATATATACAGGTACACAAGTCTACAATGTAACATTCATACATGATATAATATATATATACAGGTACACAAGTCTACAATGTAACATTCATACATGATATATATATATACAGGTACACAAGTCTACAATGTAACATTCATACATGATATATATATATACAGGTACACAAGTCTACAATGTAACATTCATACATGATATATATATATACAGGTACACAAGTCTACAATGTAACATTCATACATGATATATATATATATACAGGTACACAAGTCTACAATGTAACATTCATACATGATATATATATATATACAGGTACACAAGTCTACAATGTAACATTCATACATGATATATATATATATACAGGTACACAAGTCTACAATGTAACATTCATACATGATATATATATATATACAGGTACACAAGTCTACAATGTAACATTCATACATGATATATATATATATACAGGTACACAAGTCTACAATGTAACATTCATACATGATATATATATATATACAGGTACACAAGTCTACAATGTAACATTCATACATGATATATATATACAGGTACACAAGTCTACAATGTAACATTCATACATGATATATATATATACAGGTACACAAGTCTACAATGTAACATTCATACATGATATATATATATATACAGGTACACAAGTCTACAATGTAACATTCATACATGATATATATATATATATACAGGTACACAAGTCTACAATGTAACATTCATACATGATATATATATATACAGGTACACAAGTCTACAATGTAACATTCATACATGATATATATATATATACAGGTACACAAGTCTACAATGTAACATTCATACATGATATATATATATACAGGTACACAAGTCTACAATGTAACATTCATACATGATATATATATATACAGGTACACAAGTCTACAATGTAACATTCATACATGATATATATATATATACAGGTACACAAGTCTACAATGTAACATTCATACATGATATATATATATACAGGTACACAAGTCTACAATGTAACATTCATACATGATATATATATATATACAGGTACACAAGTCTACAATGTAACATTCATACATGATATATATATATATACAGGTACACAAGTCTACAATGTAACATTCATACATGATATATATATATATACAGGTACACAAGTCTACAATGTAACATTCATACACGATATATATATATACAGGTACACAAGTCTACAATGTAACATTCATACATGATATATATATATACAGGTACACAAGTCTACAATGTAACATTCATACATGATATATATATATATATACAGGTACACAAGTCTACAATGTAACATTCATACATGATATATATATATATATACAGGTACACAAGTCTACAATGTAACATTCATACATGATATATATATATACAGGTACACAAGTCTACAATGTAACATTCATACATGATATATATATATACAGGTACACAAGTCTACAATGTAACATTCATACATGATATATATATATATATATACAGGTACACAAGTCTACAATGTAACATTCATACATGATATATATATATACAGGTACACAAGTCTACAATGTAACATTCATACATGATATATATATATACAGGTACACAAGTCTACAATGTAACATTCATACATGATATATATATATACAGGTACACAAGTCTACAATGTAACATTCATACATGATATATATATATACAGGTACACAAGTCTACAATGTAACATTCATACATGATATATATATATACAGGTACACAAGTCTACAATGTAACATTCATACATGATATATATATATATACAGGTACACAAGTCTACAATGTAACATTCATACATGATATATATATATACAGGTACACAAGTCTACAATGTAACATTCATACATGATATATATATATATACAGGTACACAAGTCTACAATGTAACATTCATACATGATATATATATATATATATACAGGTACACAAGTCTACAATGTAACATTCATACATGATATATATATATATATACAGGTACACAAGTCTACAATGTAACATTCATACATGATATATATATATATATACAGGTACACAAGTCTACAATGTAACATTCATACATGATATATATATATACAGGTACACAAGTCTACAATGTAACATTCATACATGATATATATATATATATACAGGTACACAAGTCTACAATGTAACATTCATACATGATATATATATATATACAGGTACACAAGTCTACAATGTAACATTCATACATGATATATATATACAGGTACACAAGTCTACAATGTAACATTCATACATGATATATATATACAGGTACACAAGTCTACAATGTAACATTCATACATGATATATATATATATACACAGGTACACAAGTCTACAATGTAACATTCATACATGATATATATATATATACAGGTACACAAGTCTACAATGTAACATTCATACATGATATATATATATACACAGGTACACAAGTCTACAATGTAACATTCATACATGATATATATATATATATACAGGTACACAAGTCTACAATGTAACATTCATACATGATATATATATATATACACAGGTACACAAGTCTACAATGTAACATTCATACATGATATATATATATACAGGTACACAAGTCTACAATGTAACATTCATACATGATATATATATATATACAGGTACACAAGTCTACAATGTAACATTCATACATGATATATATATATACAGGTACACAAGTCTACAATGTAACATTCATACATGATATATATATATATACAGGTACACAAGTCTACAATGTAACATTCATACATGATATATATATATACAGGTACACAAGTCTACAATGTAACATTCATACATGATATATATATATACAGGTACACAAGTCTACAATGTAACATTCATACATGATATATATATATATACAGGTACACAAGTCTACAATGTAACATTCATACATGATATATATATATACAGGTACACAAGTCTACAATGTAACATTCATACATGATATATATATATATACAGGTACACAAGTCTACAATGTAACATTCATACATGATATATATATATATATACAGGTACACAAGTCTACAATGTAACATTCATACATGATATATATATATATATACAGGTACACAAGTCTACAATGTAACATTCATACATGATATATATATATATACAGGTACACAAGTCTACAATGTAACATTCATACATGATATATATATATATATATACAGGTACACAAGTCTACAATGTAACATTCATACATGATATATATATATATATATATATACAGGTACACAAGTCTACAATGTAACATTCATACATGATATATATATATATATACAGGTACACAAGTCTACAATGTAACATTCATACATGATATATATATACAGGTACACAAGTCTACAATGTAACATTCATACATGATATATATATATATACAGGTACACAAGTCTACAATGTAACATTCATACATGATATATATATACAGGTACACAAGTCTACAATGTAACATTCATACATGATATATATATACAGGTACACAAGTCTACAATGTAACATTCATACATGATATATATATACAGGTACACAAGTCTACAATGTAACATTCATACATGATATATATATATATACACAGGTACACAAGTCTACAATGTAACATTCATACATGATATATATATATATACAGGTACACAAGTCTACAATGTAACATTCATACATGATATATATATATACACAGGTACACAAGTCTACAATGTAACATTCATACATGATATATATATATATATACAGGTACACAAGTCTACAATGTAACATTCATACATGATATATATATATACAGGTACACAAGTCTACAATGTAACATTCATACATGATATATATATATATACAGGTACACAAGTCTACAATGTAACATTCATACATGATATATATATATACAGGTACACAAGTCTACAATGTAACATTCATACATGATATATATATATACAGGTACACAAGTCTACAATGTAACATTCATACATGATATATATATATATACAGGTACACAAGTCTACAATGTAACATTCATACATGATATATATATATATATACAGGTACACAAGTCTACAATGTAACATTCATACATGATATATATATATACAGGTACACAAGTCTACAATGTAACATTCATACATGATATATATATATATACAGGTACACAAGTCTACAATGTAACATTCATACATGATATATATATACAGGTACACAAGTCTACAATGTAACATTCATACATGATATATATATATACAGGTACACAAGTCTACAATGTAACATTCATACATGATATATATATATACAGGTACACAAGTCTACAATGTAACATTCATACATGATATATATATATACAGGTACACAAGTCTACAATGTAACATTCATACATGATATATATATATATACAGGTACACAAGTCTACAATGTAACATTCATACATGATATATATATATACAGGTACACAAGTCTACAATGTAACATTCATACATGATATATATATATATACAGGTACACAAGTCTACAATGTAACATTCATACATGATATATATATATACAGGTACACAAGTCTACAATGTAACATTCATACATGATATATATATATATACAGGTACACAAGTCTACAATGTAACATTCATACATGATATATATATATACAGGTACACAAGTCTACAATGTAACATTCATACATGATATATATATATACAGGTACACAAGTCTACAATGTAACATTCATACATGATATATATATATATACAGGTACACAAGTCTACAATGTAACATTCATACATGATATATATATATATACAGGTACACAAGTCTACAATGTAACATTCATACATGATATATATATATATACAGGTACACAAGTCTACAATGTAACATTCATACATGATATATATATATACAGGTACACAAGTCTACAATGTAACATTCATGGGGCCTAATGAATACGATATATTCACAGACCAGGTACATAGACACTTCACTTAGTATTACCGGAGACCAAACGCATTCACCCCACAGACCAGAAGAGTTATATCCTAATATCCAATGCACAAATCAACACTACACACCCAAATACCGGCAGAAATAAAGATGTCTAATATACAACTAACTAAACACACTAAGAGAGAGAAAAGATAATACTAATAGCTAGAACCTTAAATCTGCAGTGTAAGGAAACACATCTACAACAATCATAGCAGAAACACTATCTGTTGGCTATTTGGGTGGATTTTCCTTAATCTGTACAACTTTTATATATAAAACACACAAAAGAATATAACAGAAAAACGTAGCTTCGGGGAACCTTTACGGCAAGTATGATGAACAAATGCCAGGCATGGGGGTAGCTGCAGTCCTTTGTCTCAGGACCAAACAGGAAGTTGTAAGGGAGTTGTTGTCCCAAACAGGAAGTTGTAAGGGAGTTGTTGTCCCAAACAGGAAGTTGTAAGGGAGTTGTTGTCCCAAACAGGAAGTTGTAAGGGAGTTGTTGTCCCAAACAGGAAGTTGTAAGGGAGTTGTTGTCCCAAACAGGAAGTTGTAAGGGAGTTGTTGTCCCAAACAGGAAGTTGTAAGGGAGTTGTTGTCCCACCAGGAAGTTGTAAGGGAGTTGTTGTCCCACCAGGAAGTTGTAAGGGAGTTGTTGTCCCACCAGGAAGTTGTAAGGGAGTTGTTGTCCCACCAGGAAGTTGTAAGGGAGTTGTTGTCCCACCAGGAAGTTGTAAGGGAGTTGTTGTCCCAAACAGGAAGTTGTAAGGGAGTTGTTGTCCCACCAGGAAGTTGTAAGGGAGTTGTTGTCCCACCAGGAAGTTGTAAGGGAGTTGTTGTCCCAAACAGGAAGTTGTAAGGGAGTTGTTGTCCCAAACAGGAAGTTGTAAGGGAGTTGTTGTCCCAAACAGGAAGTTGTAAGGGAGTTGTTGTCCCAAACAGGAAGTTGTAAGGGAGTTGTTGTCCCACCAGGAAGTTGTAAGGGAGTTGTTGTCCCACCAGGAAGTTGTAAGGGAGTTGTTGTCCCAAACAGGAAGTTGTAAGGGAGTTGTTGTCCCACCAGGAAGTTGTAAGGGAGTTGTTGTCCCACCAGGAAGTTGTAAGGGAGTTGTTGTCCCAAACAGGAAGTTGTAAGGGAGTTGTTGTCCCAAACAGGAAGTTGTAAGGGAGTTGTTGTCCCAAACAGGAAGTTGTAAGGGAGTTGTTGTCCCAAACAGGAAGTTGTAAGGGAGTTGTTGTCCCAAACAGGAAGTTGTAAGGGAGTTGTTGTCCCACCAGGAAGTTGTAAGGGAGTTGTTGTCCCAAACAGGAAGTTGTAAGGGAGTTGTTGTCCCAAACAGGAAGTTGTAAGGGAGTTGTTGTCCCACCAGGAAGTTGTAAGGGAGTTGTTGTCCCAAACAGGAAGTTGTAAGGGAGTTGTTGTCCCACCAGGAAGTTGTAAGGGAGTTGTTGTCCCACCAGGAAGTTGTAAGGGAGTTGTTGTCCCACCAGGAAGTTGTAAGGGAGTTGTTGTCCCAAACAGGAAGTTGTAAGGGAGTTGTTGTCCCAAACAGGAAGTTGTAAGGGAGTTGTTGTCCCAAACAGGAAGTTGTAAGGGAGTTGTTGTCCCAAACAGGAAGTTGTAAGGGAGTTGTTGTCCCACCAGGAAGTTGTAAGGGAGTTGTTGTCCCAAACAGGAAGTTGTAAGGGAGTTGTTGTCCCAAACAGGAAGTTGTAAGGGAGTTGTTGTCCCAAACAGGAAGTTGTAAGGGAGTTGTTGTCCCAAACAGGAAGTTGTAAGGGAGTTGTTGTCCCAAACAGGAAGTTGTAAGGGAGTTGTTGTCCCACCAGGAAGTTGTAAGGGAGTTGTTGTCCCAAACAGGAAGTTGTAAGGGAGTTGTTGTCCCAAACAGGAAGTTGTAAGGGAGTTGTTGTCCCACCAGGAAGTTGTAAGGGAGTTGTTGTCCCAAACAGGAAGTTGTAAGGGAGTTGTTGTCCCAAACAGGAAGTTGTAAGGGAGTTGTTGTCCCAAACAGGAAGTTGTAAGGGAGTTGTTGTCCCAAACAGGAAGTTGTAAGGGAGTTGTTGTCCCAAACAGGAAGTTGTAAGGGAGTTGTTGTCCCACCAGGAAGTTGTAAGGGAGTTGTTGTCCCAAACAGGAAGTTGTAAGGGAGTTGTTGTCCCAAACAGGAAGTTGTAAGGGAGTTGTCCCAAACAGGAAGTTGTAAGGGAGTTGTTGTCCCAAACAGGAAGTTGTAAGGGAGTTGTTGTCCCAAACAGGAAGTTGTAAGGGAGTTGTTGTCCCAAACAGGAAGTTGTAAGGGAGTCGTTGTCCCAAACAGGAAGTTGTAAGGGAGTTGTTGTCCCAAACAGGAAGTTGAATGGAAGTTTACCCAAACAGGAAGTTGAATGGAAGTTGTTGTCCCAAACAGGAAGTTGAATGGAAGTTGTTATCGTTGCTGGTCCAGAAGAGACAAGAGACCCTCATTCTCCTTGGAAAGCCTTTTATGTTACTTTCTCCACCCCTTATCCAGCCCACAGGGGGTCTTTGACTAATGTTTCAAAAGGCCCCTGTTTACATGCCTAGGTGAAAACCCTTCATCTTGCCTTTGTCTAACTAAATCCATGTGGCTTTCTGGTAGAGGATCATAAAATAGACTGCCATAACAGGGTTAAAATTATTGTAGCGACCAGTGGGGAAGAACGAGAGGCCTCTTTACAATATACTGGTCTCAATATCATCCAAAACATTAGACGAGAGATAAAAAATGTTAACAGTCTCTACATCTGTGTCTCCTGTTTCTCCTTTTGTCTTCCCTCTTTTGACCTCCCCTGCACCCCCTCATCTAAAATCTTTCTTTTCTCATCTTTCTTTTCCCTCCTAAAAGGGGGGGGGGGGGGCAATTTCCAATGTTTCCTGAGTGGTACGGGGTTGTAGTGATGGGGGTGTTTTGCGCACCCTCTGGGGCAGGTCTAAAAAACCAGTGGAATTGTGGTTACTATAACAGCAGGAGATGGCGGACTGGAGTGTTGTAGTAACCTGGGTACTAGAGCCTACGCCGGACTCGTTTTTCCATTCCGCTGCTGATTATTTTTTTTGACCAATCCCACCTGCTCCCACTAACATAGGAATGTACAGACACTAGGGTGCAATGCTCTGCACATACTCTGTGTAGTACACACTGCTATAGATGGGGGTATGTGCAGAGCATTGCATTCTAGTGTATGTACAGGTGTGAATAGCAGTGACAGTGCAGACTCGAGGCCCAGGGTCACTGACCGATGCAATGCTCTGCACATACCTGGCCTATGGGGATGTATGATGGTCATTTTTTGCGCTGTGGTCTGCAGTTTTTACTGGTAATTTTTGTTTAATATGAAAAAAATTTTATGGCGTGTGAAGTGACCAAAAACACACTATTTTTGACTTTTTATTTACGTGTATGTCATCGCCTGCGCAATTTAATTAACATTATTTTTTAATAGTTCAGACATTTACGCACGTAGCGATATCTCATACTTTTTATATATATATATATATATTTATTTTTTACATTATTTTAGTTCCTTAGGGTAAGTGCAGACTGCAGAGCATTGCACCTCAGGGTCTGTAGAAGCACAGTGTGTGCTGTAAAATGATTGGACACTCTGACCTACCATAAGAGGTCCAGGCGGCAGCAGAAGATGGACGGTCACTGATCCTCCAGGGCAGGCTGAGCGGAGAATCCAAATAAAATGGCAGCACAATGGCTGCAGGGAGGAGACAAGTTGGAAGGAGAAGTAGCCCCACCCTGGTGAGTGAGTGGTGACTTTAATTGGAGGGTGGAGCTAAGACTTAGTCAGTGAGGCTGCTGTGGATTTTGCGGGACCCACAGGCATAGCACCTCACCAAGCCCACGTTTTGGGTTGGATCCCGATCCCTATGCAGGGCTCTACTGGGTACAACAGGATATGGTGGACTGGTGTGAGGTCTGGAATCCAGCAAACAGCAGGAGGTAGTGGACTGATTGTTGTAGTAGTATGCAGTATACAGCAGGAGATGTGGACTGATTGTTGTAGTAGTATGCAGTATACAGGAGGAGGTAGTGGACTGATTGTTGTAGTAGTATGCAGTATACAGCAGGAGATGTGGACTGGTGAAAGGAGTAGTAGCTAGTGTGCAGCAGGAGGTGGTGGATGTGACAAGTTTGCAACTTAGGGATTGTCGCACAATTAACAGAGAAAGAGCTGGGAGAACAGAACTGGTTTTATTGTCAGAGATCACACACAAAACACAATCCACGTCTAGGGGTACAGTCCATGGCTAGGGGTACAGGGGAAGGAACAAACCACAGATCCCAGGATTCAGCTCCAGGTCGCACTCGTATATATTGTCCACAATCCACAAGATAACTCCGGGTCTTTTTGTGGTTCCTCAGGTCCCCTGGGGTTCGGTCCTCCCATCCGCTCCTCAGTTCACAGGGGGCCACACACAGACACGATTCCTTGTTCCAGAGGGCTGGCCTCAGCCATGGCCCCTCTATCCCAGCTGTCCTCCAGATTCTGGGGCACAATCTCCAGAGCGGTGTTGTTAGCAACTCCAACACAAGATTCCACAACAATTGGGGTACTACATGTCCCAGCAGGCTCTGTATTAACATCAGGTCCTGTCTCTAGGACGTCACACAACTCTCCTCCACCACTTACCAACCTCATCTCATACCAATGTGGAAGAAAGCCTCCCAGCATGCCTCAGTCCAACCCTCCAGACCTGGGCACAGCACTGCACCCAGCCCCTGTCCAGACATAAGGTGGTCACCTGACATATGTCACATTCCTTTGATCAATACCGCCATCTCCCTGTGTCCTTTATCTCCTATGCAGATCTTCTGACCACCCATGACAATAGATCCCCCTGCCCCCTCCATTACACATAGACAAATGGCCTAAGTTACGTTCAGAATACATCAAAAACTGTGGAAGAATTATAAAGAATACTTTGGTGCGGATGCCCCATCACAGTGGTAGTTGTAGTAGCCAGCAGAAAGCAGGAGGTTGCGGAGTTGGTGGGGTAGTAGTCAGCATACAGCAGGAGCGGTGGTAGTAGTGTGTAATCAGTGGCATCTTGCACAGGAGTATAAAGTCCTCACTGATCCATGCCGGACCAATTTTAGTAAATGTTTCGTTTTTCTATGTTGCTGACTGACAATCTCGTTCGCTTCGGGGTGACACCGCCTGCTGCGCTAAACACTCTCTAATTCTACACTGGAGGGTGGACAAGACAGAACAGCTTATAGGGTGACTACAATACAACCGCTTATAGGGGGACTCCTCCAACACAACCGCTTATAGGGGGACTACAATACAACCGCTTATAGGGGGACTCCTCCAACACAACAGCTTATAGGGGGACTACAATACAACCGCTTATAGGGGGACTCCTCCAACACAACCGCTTATAGGGGGACTCCTCCAACACAACAGCTTATAGGGGGACTACAATACAACCGCTTATAGGGGGACTCCTCCAACACAACAGCTTATAGGGGGACTCCTCCTATACAACAGCTTATAGGGGGACTCCTCCAATACAACAGCTTATAGGGTGACTACAATACAACAGCTTATAGGGGGACTCCTCCAATACAACAGCTTATAGGGGGACTACAATACAACCGCTTATAGGGGGACTCCTCCAATACAACAGCTTATAGGGGGACTCCTCCAATACAACAGCTTATAGGGTGACTCCTCCAATACAACAGCTTATAGGGGGACTCCTCCTATACAACAGCTTATAGGGTGACTACAATAAAACAGCTTATAGGGGGACTCCTCCAATACAACAGCTTATAGGGGGACTCCTCCTATACAACAGCTTATAGGGTGACTCCTCCAACACAACAGCTTATAGGGGGACTCCTCCTATACAACAGCTTATAGGGTGACTCCTCCAACACAACAGCTTATAGGGGGACTCCTGTACAACAGCTTATAGGGTGACTACAATACAACAGCTTATAGGGGGACTCCTCCAATACAACAGCTTATAGGGGGACTCCTCCAATACAACCGCTTATAGGGGGACTACAATACAACAGCTTATAGGGGGACTACACTACAAATAGCTTATAGGGGGACTCCTCCAATACAACCGCTTATAGGGGGACTCCTCCAATACAACCGCTTATAGGGTGACTCCTCCAATACAACCGCTTATAGGGGGACTCCTCCAATACAACAGCTTATAGAGGGACTCCTCCTATACAACAGCTTATAGGGTGACTCCTCCAACACAACAGCTTATAGGGGGACTCCTCCTATACAACAGCTTATAGGGTGACTCCTCCAACACAACAGCTTATAGGGGGACTCCTCCTATACAACAGCTTATAGGGTGACTACAATACAACAGCTTATAGGGGGACTACACTACAAATAGCTTATAGGGGGACTCCTCCAATACAACCGCTTATAGGGGGACTCCTCCAATACAACCGCTTATAGGGGGACTCCTCCAATACAACCGCTTATAAGGTGACTCCACCAATACAACCGCTTATAAGGTGACTCCTCCAATACAACCGCTTTTAGGGGGACTCCTCCAATACAACCGCTTATAGGGGGACTCCTCCAATACAACCGCTTATAGGGTGACTCCTCCAATACAACCGCTTATAGGGGGACTCCTCCAATAGAACAGCTTATAGGGGGACTCCTCCAATACAACAGCTTATAGGGTGACTCCTCCAATACAACAGCTTATAGGGTGACTCCTCCAATACAACAGCTTATAGGGTGACTCCTCCAATACAACAGCTTATAGGGGGACTCCTCCAATACAACAGCTTATAGGGGGACTCCTCCAATACAACAGCTTATAGGGGGACTCCTCCAATACAACCGCTTATAGGGGGACTCCTCCAATACAACCGCTTATAGGGTGACTACAATACAACAGCTTATAGGGGGACTCCTCCAATACAACAGCTTATAGGGTGACTCCTCCAATACAACAGCTTATAGGGTGACTCCTCCAATACAACAGCTTATAGGGGGACTCCTCCAATACAACCGCTTATAGGGGGACTCCTGCAATACAACCGCTTATAGGGGGACTCCTCCAATACAACAGCTTATAGGGGGACTCCTCCAATACAACAGCTTATAGGGTGACTTCTCCAATACAACCGCTTATAGGGGGACTCCTCCAATACAACCGCTTATAGGAGGACTCCTCCAATACAACAGCTCATAGGTTGACTCCTCCAATACAACCGCTTATAGGGGGACTCCTCCAATACAACCGCTTATAGGGGGACTCCTCCAATACAACCGCTTATAGGGTGACGCCTTAATACAACCGCTTATAGGGTGACGCCTCAATACAACCGCTTATAGGAGGACTCCTCCTATACAACAGCTTATAGGGGGACTCCTCCAATACAACTGCTTATAGGGTGACTCCTCCAATACAACAGCTTATAGGGTGACTCCTCCAATACAACCGCTTATAGGGGGACTCCTCCAATACAACCGCTAATAGGGTGACGCCTCAATACAACAGCTTATAGGGTGACGCCTCAATACAACCGCTTATAGGGTGACGCCTCAATACAACCGCTTATAGGGGGACTCCTCCAATACAACAGCTTATAGGGGGACTCCTCCAATACAACCGCTTATAGGGTGACTCCTCCAATACAACAGCTTATAGGGGGACTCCTCCAATACAACAGCTTATAGGGTGACTCCTCCAATACAACCGCTTATAGGGGGACTACAATACAACAGTTTATAGGATGACTACAATAAAACAGCTTTTGGGGTGACTCCTCCAATACAACCGCTTATAGGGTGACGCCTCAATACAACCGCTTATAGGGGGACTCCTCCAATACAACAGCTTATAGGGGGACTCCTCCAATACAACCGCTTATAGGGTGACTACAATACAACAGCTTATAAGGTGACTCCTCCAATACAACCGGTTATAGGGGGACTCCTCCAATACAACAGCTCATAGGGGGACTCCTCCAATACAACAGCTTATAGGATGACTCCTCCAATACAACAGCTTATAGGGGGACTCCTCCAATACAACCGCTTATAGGGGGACTCCTCCAATACAACCGCTTATAGGGGGACTCCTCCAATACAACAGCTTATAGGGTGACTCCTCCAATACAACAGTTTATAGGATGACTACAATAAAACAGCTTTTGGGGTGACTACATCAGCTCTCTCTCTCTCTCTGGGGGGCGGGGGTCCTACCATGGCATATTTTTAACATTAAGGGAAATAACGTTTTAACCTTGATTATACATTATAATTTCACTTTGTGACTTCTCTCATGTTTAACAAGATATGATTTACATGAAAAACCTTTCCCACATTCTGAACATGAATATGGCTTCTCTCCTGTGTGAATTCTCTCATGTATAACAAGACTTGATTTAAATGTAAAACCTTTCCCACATTCTGAACATGAATATGGCTTCTCTCCTGTGTGAATTCTCTCATGTAGAACAAGACCTGATTTAAATGTAAAACCTTTCCCACATTCTGAACATGAATATGGCTTCTCTCCTGTGTGATTTCTCTCATGTATAATAAGATGTGGTTGTTGTGAAAAGCATTTACCACATTCTAAACATGAATATGGCTTCTCTCCTGTGTGACTTCTCTCGTGTACAAGAAGATGTATTCTCTGAATAAAGCATTTCCCACATTCTGAACATGAATATGGCTTTACTCCTGTGTGACTTCTCAAATGCGTAACAAGATGAGATTTCCATCCAAAGCATTTCCCACATTCTGAACATGAAAATAGCTTCTCTCTTGTTTGACTTCTCTCATGTATAACAAGCTTTGAATTTTCGGTAAATAATTTTCCACCTTCTGAGCATGAATATCGCTTATCTCCTGTGTGACTTCTCTCATGTTTAACAAGAGCTGCTTTATATGAAAAACATTTCCCACATTCTGAACATGAATATGGTTTCTCCCCTGTGTGAGTTCTCTCATGTCTTGAAAGTTGTGATTTAGTTATGAAACAGTCCCCACATTCTGAGCATGAATATGGCTTCTCCCCTGTGTGAGTTCTCTCATGTCCTGAAAGTTGTGGTTTAGTTATAAAACATTCCCCACATTCCGAGCATGAATATGGCTTCTCTCCTGTGTGACGTCTCCTATGTATAATAAGCTCATAAGTTTGTGAAAAGCATTTTCCACATTCTAAGCATGAATACGGCTTCTCCCCTGTGTGAATTCTTACATGTTTACCAAGTGCCGATTTAGTTGTAAAATAATTTCCACATTCTGAACATGAATATGGGGTCTTTCCTGTGTGACTTTTCTCATGTTTAACAAGACGTGATTTACTTATAAAACATTCCCCACACTTTGAACATGAATATGGCTTCGCTCCTGTGTGAATTCTCTCATGCTTAACAAGATCTGATTTACTTAAGAAACTCTTCTCACATTCTGAACATGAATATGGCTTCTCTCCTGTGTGAATTCTCTTTTCATGCTTAACAAGTTGTGATTTACGTAAAAAGCATTTTCCACATTCTGAACATGAATAAGGCTTCTCCCCAGTGTGAATCTTTTCATGTGCAACAAGACGATATTTACTTGTAAAACATTTCTCACATTCTGAACATGAATATGGCTTCTCCCCAGTGTGAATCTTCCCATGTGCAACAAGATGATATTTACTGGTAAAACATTTCCCACATTCTGAACATGAATATGGCTTCTCCCCAGTGTGAATTCTCTTATGTTTAACAAGCTGTGATTTACTTGAAAAGCATTTTCCACATTCACAACATGAATTTGGCTTCTCTTTTCTGTGACTTTTTCTGTGCCTAACAAGATTTGATTGTTTTGTAAACCATTTCCCACATTCATCGCATTGAATCCTTTTCTTCTCTGTCCTTGTGGTAATGTGTGATTGGTGAGGAGAAGGTTCCTGATGATCAGGGGGATTATTATGTGATAGATCTGGATGGACATTAGGGGTAAGGAGGTCTTCTCCTGAGGAGCGCTCCATGATCTCTCCATATTCTCCTGAGGAGCGCTCCATGATCTCTCCATCATCTTCTTTATCACTCACAGATAACATGACGTTTTCCTCATGTTTCTTCCTTGGACGCTCTGTAAGGTTAAAGAATAATTTTGAGACATTTTATTCAAACCAGAATCAGGATCACTGGGGCTTAAAGGGTTAATGTAATGTAGCTCTAAAATGAAGTCTCCCCTGAAGAAACCTCTGAATTCACTCTGTAATCCATTATTTCAACCTGGGACAACACCTCCTGGCATTATTACCTACCTGGGGTAACACCTCCTGGAATTATTACATACCTGGGACAACACCTCCTGGCATTATTACATACCTGGGGTAACACCTCCTGGCATTATTACATACCTGGGGTAACACCTCCTGGAATTATTACATACCTGGGGTAACACCTCCTGGAATTTCCTCCTTCACTTCCCTCATACACGGGTGATGGCCGCTCATCCTCTCTTCTTCATCCTCCACTTTATTATTAGTCAGATCTCCCCCCTGATGTGACATATAGAACAATTCACTACAATACAGCAGACAGGAGGAGCAACAGAGACCCCCCAAAATCTATGACTGCAGGACCCCCCTATAGAGATATAGGATCAGCCTCATCTACCTGATGCTTCTCTGGGACATTTCCCTCTGGACAGTCCTGGGAATACAGAGGGCGGGGACACCTCTCGGGTGGATTTCTATCAATGACTCCATCTGTAGGGAACACACAGTGATGAATAGATTATTCCATGTGATGATCAGATGATGGGTGTAGTAGTATCTAGGAGACCCTCCACCAATAAAAGTCTCCCCCTCCTTACACTGCTGATCGGCCCCCAAATCCGTCTCCTCTTCTGCTTCAACTTTAACCTCAACCTTAATATCCATCAGATCTTCACCCTAAAGTGTTTAAAAAAAATAAATAAATAAAAGGGGCTCCCGAATTCCATTATAACCTGGGGGAGCACACGGCCCCATGGTCCCCAGTATACATGTCCCCCTCCTCCTTATTTCCTTCTTCCCCTTTATCTCCACAGGTTGTTTTCCTCAGTTATTCTGCCCGGTAACAGCTGTTCTGCTGAGAGATGGATTCCTGCTTCTGATTGGAGGATCAGATTCTGCCCGGTAACCATGATCTTCTGCCCAGTGATGCTCCAGCCCAACAACAGCATTCTGATTGGCTGGAGGCCCATTGGCGGGAAAAGTATTTCCCTTCTATACTGGGCTGTGGTGTCTCCAGCTCAGTCACCTGTGGGAAGATTAGAAGAAGCCCCGCCCTCCCCTTTTATTTCACTTTCCTTTCCATCACAATGTTTTATAGAAGAGGTAAGTGACCCGAGAAGTCATGGGGGACATGTCTATTATTATATCTTATTGGGGTTCTGCTATTTTATTACTACGACTTTGGTTTGATGATTTGGTATTTTGATCATTGTTATTTATTCTTCATGAGGAGAGCCGGGGCGCCGGGCAGGAGAACGTGGAAGTCCCTACCCAGATCAAACAGAGATCCCCTTTAACTCCTTAAGGATACAGGGCGTACCTGTACAACCCGAGTCAGCTCCCTTTCTATAACGCGGGGCCACGCCTCTAACAACGAGCGGGACCCATGGCTAATAGCGTGCGGCACTGATTGCGGTACCGCACGCTATTAACCCTTTAGTCGTGGCGATCAAAATTGATCGCCGAGTCTAAAGTGAGAGTAAACTACCCCCAGCTAGCTCAGTGGGTGATTTGGGACCGCCACGGCGAAAGTGCGGCAACCCTAACAGCTGGAGAAAACAAGGAGGGTCCCTAAATTCCTCCTGTGTGTCCGATCGCCAAATGACTGCTCCGTGCCCGAGATCCAGGCATGAGCAGTCAAGCGTCAGAATGATTGATCAATGTTACCCCATGGAATAACAATGATCAATGTAAAAGATCAGTATGTGCAGTGTTATAGTCTCCTATGGGATAATGATCTCTTACATTGATCATTGTTGTGTGCAGTGTTATACTGATCATTGTTATCCCGTAGGAGACTATAATACTGCACACACTGATCTCTTATACTGATCATTGTTATAACATAGGAGACTATAACACTGCATACACTGATCTCTTATAGTCTCCTATGTGATAACAGGTATCAGTATAAGATCAGTGTGTACAGTGTTATAGTCTCCTATGGGATAATAATGATCAGTATAAGAGATCAGTGTGTGCAGTATTATAGTCTCCTATGGGATAATAATGATCAGTATAAGAGATCAGTATGTACAGTGTTATAGTCTCCTATGGGATAACAATGATCAGTATAAGAGATCAGTGTGCGCAGTGTTATAGTCTCCTATGGGATAATAATGATCAGTATAAGAGATCAGTGTGTGCAGTGTTATAGTCTTCTATGGGATAATGATCAGTATAAGAGATCAGTGTATGCAGTATTATAGTCTCCTATGGGATAATAATGATCAGTATAAGAGATCAGTGTGTGCAGTGTTATAGTCTCCTATGGGATAGTAATGATCAGTATAAGAGATCAGTGTGTGCAGTGTTATAGTCTCCTATGGGCTAACAATGAACAGTATAATACTGCACACACTGATCTCTTATACTGATCATTGTTATCCCATAGGAGACTATAACACTGCACACACTGATCTCTTATACTGATCAGTACTATCCCATAGGAGATTATAAGAGATCAGTGTGTGCAGTGTTATAGTCTCCTGTGGGATAATAATGATCAGCATAAGAGATCAGTGTGATCAGTATTATAGTCTCCTATGGGATAATAATGATCAGTATAAGAGATCAGTGTGTAGTATTAAAGTCTCCTATGGGATAACAATGATCAGTATAACACTGCACACACTGATCTCTTATACTGATCATTGTTATCCCATAGGAGACTATAAGAGATCAATGTGTGCAGTGTTATAGTCTCCTATGGGATAATAATGATCAGTGTGTGTAGTGTTATAGTTTCCTATGGGATAACAATGATCAGTATAAGAGATCAGTGTGTGCAGTGTTATAGTCTCCTATGGGATAGTAATGATCAGTATAAGAGATCAGTGTGTGCAGTGTTATAGTCTCCTATGGGCTAACAATGAACAGTATAATACTGCACACACTGATCTCTTATACTGATCATTGTTATCCCATAGGAGACTATAACACTGCACACACTGATCTCTTATACTGATCATTGTTATCCCATAGGAGACTATAAGAGATCAATGTGTGCAGTGTTATAGTCTCCTATGGGATAATAATGATCAGTGTGTGTAGTGTTATAGTTTCCTATGGGATAACAATGATCAGTATAAGAGATCAGTGTGTGCAGTGTTATAGTCTCCTGTGGGATAATAATGATCAGAAAAAGAGATCAGTGTGTGCAGTGTTATAGTCTCCTATGGGATAACAATGATCAGTATAAAAGATCAGTGTGTGCAGTGTTATAGTCTCCTATG
The DNA here is from genome assembly GCF_029499605.1 of Hyla sarda. Lineage (NCBI taxonomy): Eukaryota > Metazoa > Chordata > Amphibia > Anura > Hylidae > Hyla > Hyla sarda. Next base: position 18,888 of record NW_026608405.1, read on the forward strand.
GAATAACAATGATCAGTATAAGAGATCAGTGTGTGCAATGTTATAGTCTCCTATGGGATAATAATGATCAGTATAAGAGATCAGTGTGTGCAGTGTTATAGTCTCCTATGGAATAACAATGATCAGTATAAGAGATCAGTGTGTACAATGTTATAGTCTCCTATATCAGTATAACACGGCACACACTGATCATTATTATCCCATAGGGACCTATAACACTGCACACACTGATCTCTTATACTGATCATTATTATCCCATAGGAGACTATAACACTGCACACACTGATCTCTTATACTGATCATTAATATCCCACAGGAGACTATAACACTACACACACTGATCTCTTATACTGATCATTATTCTCCCATAGGAGACTATAACACTGCACGCACTGATCTCTTATACTGATCATTGTTATCCCATAGGAGACTATAACACTGCACACACTGATCTCTTATACTGATCATTATTATCCCATAGGAGACTATAATACTGATCACACTGATCTCTTATACTGATCATTATTATCCCATAGGGACCTATAACACTGCACACACTGATCATTGTTATCCCATAGGAAACTATAACACTGCACACACTGATCTCTTATACTGATCATTGTTATCCCACAGGAGACTATAACACTGCACGCACTGATCTTTTATACTGATCAATATTATCCCATAGGAGACTATAATACTACACACTGATCTCTTATACTGATCAGATAGGATGTAGTCTCGTCTGGCTCCGTCTCCTCTTCTCCCTCCCTCCCTCCCTCCCTCCATGCTTCTAGCCGGGAGCTGCTGGAAGATAATGACCGGGCGAAGATGCCCCTGAGTGGGCGAAGGAATGCGACGCACGGGGAATTGGGGGGATAAGTGAATGGTGGGGGGAACGGGGGACTATACCTGGATCCAGGGAAGGCCGGACTCAGGGAGAGGCTTGGAGCGAGGCCCCGGAGAGAAGGCTGGGGGAGTGGCTGTAATGCCTGTTTGGGCGTCCCCGCGTGGAGGAGATATCACGTGGGGACGCCACACGCTGAAGCCGGAAGATTTTCTCCCCAGTTGTAACGGCAGAGTTGGCGCGGGCTGTGAGAGGGCCCGGAGCCACAAACCGCCTGAGATGCGAGACAGCCCGCCTTTGGCACCGAAGCGAGGAGAGACTAGAGAGATCCCCCTGTGCCCGGAGGAAGGTCAGCAGTACCGAGGGGCAACTTAAAAACAGAACTGGCAAGTAATCTTGATATGGAATGTAGATTGTGCTGAGGAGGCTGGGACAGGATGTGACATCACTAATATATACAGATATCCTCCAGGTACCCACCAAGAAATGGGGGCTTAAGGGGTTAAATGAATGCTGTATAGACTATTTGAGTGATGAAGGAGCCCCCGGACTAAAGTACCCCCAGATCCTCGTGGTGCTACTGGCATAAGCAGTAATTAAAAAAGACACAGGACTATAATGAAGTTTAAATGAAGATTTTATCTGAACTTTAATGGATTATATTGCCTCAGGTTTTTTATTATAATGGGTTCTTGTCCCCCCCCCCCCTGTCTTTTTATTTTTTTCATTTTTATTATATATATTTTTTCATTTAGATGGGTATACACAAGTAATTTTTACTATTTAGCAGGATCAGCTTGGTACCACCATTAAATATTCTCACTCCTCTTTGGCCACAAGAAAGGGAAGATAGGAAGGAAAAAAGGGAAAGAAAAAAAATGTCCCCTGTGATAGGTGTAATATGTTAAGCCGCCTTACTTGTCAAGACTATTTAAAAGGTCCGGATTCTTGATATATCTGGTCTGTTGAGATCTAATGGTAAATTAATATTCCCACAGGAAGATCAGAGGAAAAAAGAAGATAAGAAAGAGGAATGAACTTATTATACTTTCTATTATTCTGCCTCTATAGTAAGTAAAATATTAACTCCTCACAAAATGCCTCCTAAAATTCCACCTAGAAGGTCTGGGGGTGGGAATGTTGGAGAAGCTTCAAACAGTGGAAAGTTGGACAAAGTCTTGAAATCCCCCCGTGACCCTGTTAAAACGAGGCTACAAAAATATGGTGAATCAGCTAATGGCTCCAGATCCACCGAACTGCAAGAGGAAGACGTGACAGAGGAGGGAGAGGAAGGAGAAATTAATTCACAGCTTCTAACCTACCTACTATATCGTTAGAGGATCTAACCACTAAAGTGCGATACTTAAGCTCAGACGTTGGCTTAATACGAGAAGATAGAGTGGGTCAAATAGAGACACAGGTCCCACAGATTGATACCAAAATGGGTCTGATGAGTAAAAACCAAGAAGAGATAATAAGAGAGAACAAGCTTTTAAAAGAAAAATTATTCGAATTAGAAGATAGATCAAGAAGAGGAAATGTTAGACTTATTGGATTACCGGAGGGGGAAGAAGGTTCCGACCCCAATAACTTCTGTAGAAATTGGCTAAAAGAGACATTTGGAGAAATAACATTCACAAAATGGTGAATCTGTAGAAAGAGCTCACAGAGTCCCTTTTAAAAACCAGCTCCAGGAGCTCCGCCAAGGACACTAGTGATCGAGTTTATGTGCTCAACAGAACGTGATATTTTATTGAAAGCTGCAAGAAAGAAGGGGAAGATAACATTCGGGAACGCAACAGTTGCAGTATAGCCTGACTCTTCGAGAAACTCAGAAGACGAGACTTCAGTTTAAGGACATAAAGAAAAAGCTATATAGTCTAAATATTCCCTTTTCTTTGCTCTTTCCGGCACGTCTTAGAGCGGGGGAGGGGGGTGGCGTCATCCTGGCACAATAAGAATGGAGAGGAGCGTATAGAGGGGAGGGTTGTTTTTGGAGTAGAATGAGTGGTATGGAAATTAGTAGAATCATTGTTTGGAATATCAGGGGTATGAAAGACAGGAAAAAGAGATCTTTGATAGTTATTAATTCTATCTTCCCGCTATTATTTGTATTATAGAATCCCATTTAACTAAAGACTCCGTATATTTGGTAGAAAAGAAATGGGCAAAATATTGTTACCGCTCCTTTGGTTCAAGTTATGCGGCTGGAATCTCAGTATTGATCCATGAAAGAGTTAACATTAACATCATAGCTACTAAAATAGATAAAAGAGGGAGATATATTTTTTTACATGCTAACTGGGGAAATATAATGGTAATTCTTGCTTTTATATATACCCCCCCCCCCTTCTCATTAGAAGTATTAATAAATGTAATGGAGTTTGTGATAAAGATATATTCATCTCAGGTGATTTCAACTCCGTTATGGATAATGAGAAAGATTGGAGGGGGAAGAAAATAAGGATCGGGAAGACGAGATGAGCGGAATTTTGTGAGGAAACTGTCTGGAAGGATGTTTGGAGATGTTTAACCCCTTCTAAGGAGGTATTGTCAAGTTACAGTGCTACATATAAAACGGCCTCATGGATAGATCTCATCTAAACAAAATGGTGGGTAAGATGACCTATGAACCTAAATCGGTCTCAGACCACGCACGCATCGTCTGTTCTTTAGAATATGGGAAAAAAATAAGTAAGGGAAATAAACGGAACATTAAAATTAATTCTCACTGCCTAGAAATTGATGGAGTTACGAATGGGGTAGAAGATGAAATTAGATGGTTTTGGGATGTAAACAAAAACTCTACAAATCTATTCATGGTTTGGGATGCCCCTGAAATGTTTTTAAACAGAATGCCCCTCAAAAACACTTTCTTTGTAAAAAAAAAAACAGCTTAAAGGGGTACTCCACCCCTAGACATCTTATCCCCTATCCAAAGGATAGGGGATAAGATGTCAGATCGCTGCGGTGCCGCTGCTGGGGAGCCCCGGGATCCCCGCTGCGGCACTGCGCTATCATTACAGCACAGAGTGAGTTCGCTCTGCACGTAATGACGCGCAATATAGGGGCCGGAGCATCGCTACGTCACGGCTCCGCCCCTCGTGAAGTCATGGCCCGCCCCTTTCAATACAAGTCTATGGGAGGGGGCGCGGCGGTTGTCACGCCCCCTGCAATAGACTTGCATTAAGGGGACGGGCCGTGATGTCACGAGGGGCGGAGCCATGACGTCACGCGGCTCCATCCCCTGTATCGCACGTCATTACACACAGAGCGAACTCACTCTGCGCAGTAATGATAGCGCAGTGCCGCAGCGGGGATCCCGGGGCTCTCCAGCAGCGGCACCGTGGCAATCTGACATCTTATCCCCTAACCTTTGGATAGGGGATAAGATGTCTAGGGGCGGAGTACCCCTTTAAGTGTAAAGAGGAAACTTTGGTAAAAGATCAAAAACTGGGAGAGTGAGTTTGCTGAATCCCCAGGGGAGGAAAATTGGAATAAATTAGAAATAGCTCAAAATAAATATAAAGAGTTTAACTTGGAAAAGGTCCAACATAGATGACTCTTCTGGGGACAAAGGAAATTCATACAAAGTGGTAAATCAAATAAATGGCTAGAAAATATAATAAAAAAATTGGACAGCATCGGGAGCCCCTGGGACAGCATCGGGAGCCCCTGGGACAGCATCGGGAGCCCCTTGGACACCATCGGGAGCCCCTGGGACGGCATCGGGAGCCCCTGGGACGGCATCGGGAGCCCCTGGGACAGCATCGGGAGCCCCTGGGACACCATCGGGAGCCCCTGGGACACCATCGGGAGCCCCTGGGACAGCATCGGGAGCCCCTGGGACAGCATCGGGAGCCCCTGGGACGGCATCGGGAGCCCCTGGGACGGCATCGGGAGCCCCTGGGACGGCATCGGGAGCCCCTGGGACGGCATCGGGAGCCCCTGGGACGGCATCGGGAGCCCCTGGGACGGCATCGGGAGCCCCTGGGACGGCATCGGGAGCCCCTTGGACACCATCGGGAGCCCCTGGGACGGCATCGGGAGCCCCTGGGACGGCATCGGGAGCCCCTGGGACAGTATCGGGAGCCCCTGGGACAGCATCGGGAGCCCCTGAGACAGCATCGGGAGCCCCTGAGACAGCATCGGGAGCGGTGAGGACCTGGTCCGGAGCGGCAGGGACAGGTGAGTATAACTTCCTATACTTTACATTGCACGGATCCCTCAACATACGATGGATTCGACAAACGATGGGTCATTTGGAAGGAATGACCATCGTATGTTGCGGGACCACTGTACAGGAAGCTCTAATATCTTTCTCTGGGAATTCTGCTCCTGGCCCGCATGGCTCGCATGTTTTGAAATATATAGGAAGTTTGGTAAAGTTTTACTAACCTGCTTAATGGAAGTTTATTATGAATCCTTGAGAATGGGGAGTTTAACTCCCACAATGCTGGAAGCAATAATTATCTTAATTCCAAAGAAAGGAGGGAATAGTGATTATATATACAGATTATAAATGACTCCCCAAGCTGTGGGCGAAAAGACTTAATAAAATGTTATTCAAAATTATAGGTGACGAGCAGAGAGGATTTGTAGCATAAACCTACATAGAGTTTGGGGGGGGGGGGGGCGCGCTCCATCCTGTCGCTTGATGCTAACAAAGCATTTGACAGGGTGGAGTGGGGTTTTCTTTTAAAGGTACAGTGGTCCCTCAACATACGATGGTAATCTGCTCAAACCGGACCATCGTTTGTTGAAACCATCGCATGTTGAGGGATCCGTGCAATGTAAAGTATAGGACAGTGGTCTACAACCTGCGCACCTCCAGATGTTGCAAAACTACAACACCCAGCATGCCCGGACAGCCGTTGGCTGTCCGGGCATGCTAAGTGTTGTAGTTTTGCAACATCTGGAGGTCCGCAGGTTGTAGACCACTGTTAGAGGAAGTTGTACTCACCTGTCCCCGCCGATCTGGACCGTCACCGCTCGCCACCGCTGCCCTGGATGTCGCCGTCCATCGCTGTTGCCGCGTCCGCGTGGTGTCCCCGATGCTCCGGTAAGGCCTCTTCTTCCTCGGCATCCTCGCTCTCCGTCGCCGCCATCATGTCGCCACGCACGTTGCTCCTATTGGATGACGGGACGGCGTGCGCAGCGACGTGATGACGACGATGGAAAGCGCCGACGATGCAGGGATCCCGAAGAGGACGCGCCGGAGCCCCGAGGACAGGTAAGTGATCGTCAGCGGACCACACGGGGCATCGTAAACGGCTATCAGGGGGCAGCTGAAGCAGTCTGCGCTGCAGGATAGATTATGCGATGGCGCCGACATACAAAAGCATCGCATGGTGATGCTGCCTCTGAGAGTGATCGTATGCTGAAATGATCGTATGTCGGGGCCATCGTAGGTCGGGGGGGGGGGGGGGGTCACTGTATATATATGGTATGTCGGGGCCATCGTAGGTCGGGGGGGTCACTGTATATATATGGTATGTCGGGGGGTCACTGTATATATATATATGGTATGTCGGGGCCATCGTAGGTCGGGGGGTCACTGTATATATATGGTATGTCGGGGCCATCGTAGGTCGGGGGGTCACTGTATATATATCGTATGTAGGGGCCATCGTAGGTCGGGGGGTCACTGTATATATATATATATATATGGTATGTCGGGGCCATCGTAGGTCGGGGGGTCACTGTATATATATGGTATGTCGGGGCCATTGTAGGTCGGGGGGTCACTGTATATATATGGTATGTCGGGACCATCGTAGGTCGGGGGGTCACTGTATATATATGGTATGTCGGGACCATCGTAGGTCGGGGGGTCACTGTATATATATGGTATGTCGGGGCCATCGTAGGTCGGGAGGTCACTGTATATATATGGTATGTCGGGGCCATCGTAGATCGGGGGGGTCACTGTATATATATGGTATGTCGGGGCCATCGTAGATCGGGGGGTCACTGTATATATATGGTATGTCGGGGCCATCGTAGGTCGGGGGGGGGTCACTGTATATATATATGGTATGTCGGGGCCATCGTAGATCGGGGGGTCACTGTATATATATGGTATGTCGGGGCCATCGTAGGTCGGGGGGTCACTGTATATATATGGTATGTCGGGACCATCGTAGGTCGGGGGGGGGTCACTGTATATATATATGGTATGTCGGGGCCATCGTAGGTCGGGGGGTCACTGTATATATATCGTATGTAGGGGCCATCGTAGGTCGAGGGGTCACTGTACTTGATTACTTTGATATGGGGACAGAGTTCCCAAAAGTGATTAGGACAATTTATTCACTACCCTCTGCAAGAATAAATATTATCGGCGAACTCTCTGAAAGGATATACTTGGAAAGAGGAACAAGGTAGGGTTGCCCCCTCTCGCCATTGCTTTTCGCATTGTTTATGGAACCATTAGCTATTAACATTCGGGAATCAGAAGCATTTAATGGGTTTGGCTCTCAGGGGGATAAAGAAAAGATTCTGCTTTACGCAGACGATGCGATAAGGTTTATTAAAGATCCAATTCAAAAAGTCCCCTTGGTAGTTCAAAAGGTTGAGGATCTTGGGGCAATATCCGGGTTTAAAGGGGTACTCCGCCCCTAGACATCTTATCCCCTATCCAAAGGATAGGAGATAAGATGTCAGATCGCCGGGGTCCCGCTGCTGGGGACCCCCGGGATCGCCGATGCGGCACCCCGCTATCATTACTGCGCAGAGCGAGATCACTCTGCATGTAATGACGGGCGATACAGGGGCCGGAGCATCGTTACGTCACGGCTCCGCCCCTCGTGATGTCACGGCCCGCCCCCGTCAATACAAGTCTATGGGAGGGGGCGTGGTGGTCATCACGCCCCCTACCATAGACTTGTATTAAGGGGACGGGCCGTGATGCCTTAAGGGCGGAGCCATGACGTCACGCTGCTCCAGCCCCTGTATCGCCCGTAATTACGCACAGAGCGAACTCACTCTGCGCAGTAATGATCTCGCGGTGCCACAGCGGCGATTCCCGGGGTCCCCAGCAGCGGGACCCCGGCGATCTGACATCTTATCTCCTATCCTTTGGATAGGGGATAAGATGTCTAGGGGCGGAGTACCCCTTTAAAATAAACTGGCAAAAATCAGGGCTGCTCCCGTAGTTCGCCTATAGGAAATATAAAAATATTAAAAACAACAGATAACTTGGAATATCTGGGCATAAAAATCTCAAACTGTAGAGGAGTTCTATAAACTTCATCTATTACCTATTGTTGGAAAAAATAAAAACAAAAATTCATATCTGGATTAAATTGCGATTAAACATGGCAGATCGGAAACGTGTGAGAATTAAACTACACTTTTTGACACCTCCTTAGGAAGGGGGCGGACTTAAGATTCCGGATTTTTTTTTATTAGCGTCACAAGCATTGTTTTTGATACAGGAACAGGAGGTAACAAAGAAGTTCTTTTCGAAACAAGGGAATAAAAGTAAATCAATATGGGAACTATCAGAAAGTGGTCGATTAAATGGTTGGAGGATAATACAACTGCCCTATTAAAATAAGCAAAGTTTGGGAGAAAATGAAGAAGATAATTGGGATAAAGTATTTGGTGCACGACTTGGTGGCAAAATCAACACTTTCCAGAATTACAAAAAATGTCTAATTTTACTGATTGGGAAATTAAAGGGATATTTGTAGTAAATCCCATTTTTGCGCAGGGTAAACTATTAGATAATGGAGAAATTTAAGTTAGACTCCAATAATATTTTTAGGTACATTCAAGTTAGAGAAGCTTTTGGGAAAGAGAAGGAGATTTATAACACAGGCTCACGCACTGAAAACAATTGGTTAATAGTAAACATGAAGCACTGCAGAAAAATGGGAGAAAGACAGGTGATAATGAGGAAGAATGGGGGATTATATTTAATCATTTAAAGTTCGCTTCAATTAGTGGGAATCACAGAATATCCCATTTTATGATGTTCTATCGTACACAATACACTCCAAGACAAAATGCCCCAAATGTAATCGTGATGACGCTACCGGCTCCATATGGAATTGATGTAAAGCTCCAGAATGTGGGCGAGAGGTGATAGATACGGTAAATGAGAGATTTCAAGTAAAGATCCGATATGAACCCAGAATAGTGTTACTAGGTTTAAAGTTGGACGGAATTAAACACAAAATAATAATATTAAAACTGTTCGGACTAGCGAAAATTATACTTCTCAGAAAATGGATGTCCCCTAAGGCCCCAAGTAAACAAGATTGGTTTGAGCTGTCTAGGAAAGTTAAAACGTATGAAAAAATGTATTATAAAAACTCCAAAAAAGAGTAAGAAAATAGAAGAGGATTGGTCACGTATGGATGAGGTATTTAGTGAGCCAGGCTGACGGGGTAGGTAGGGAAAGGGTTATAACCGTATGTTTATACTGTAATAAAGACATATTGTAATGTTCAGTGTTATAGTCTCCTATGGGATAACAATGATCAGTATAAGAGATCAGTGTGTGCAGTGTTATAGTCTCCTATGGGATAATAATGATCAGTATAAGAGATCAGTGTGTGTGCAGTGTTATAGTCTCCTATGGGATAATAATGATCAGTATAAGAGATCAGTGTGTGTGCAGTGTTATAGTCTCCTATGGGATAATAATGATCAGTATAAGAGATCAGTGTGATCAGTATTATAGTCTCCTATTGGATAGTAATGATCAGTATAAGAGATCAGTGTGTGCAGTGTTATAGTCTCCTATGGGATAACAATGATCAGTATAAGAGATCAGTGTGTGCAGTGTTATAGTCTCCTATGGGATAACAATGATCAGTATAAGAGATCAGTGTGTGCAGTGTTATAGTCTCCTATGGGATAATAATGATCAGTACAAGATATCAGTGTGTGCAGTGTTATAGTCTCCTATGGGATAATAATGATCAGTATAAGAGATCAGTGTGATCAGTATTATAATCTCCTATGGGATAATAATGATCAGTATAAGATCAGTGTGTGCAGTGTTATAGTCTCCTATGGGATAATAATGATCAGTATAAGAGATCAGTGTGTACAGTGTTATAGGTCCCTATGGGATAATAATGATCAGTATAAGAGATCAGTGTGTGCAGTGTTATAGTCTCCTATGGGATAATAATGATCAGTATAAGAGATCAGTGTATGCAGTGTTATAGTCTCCTATGGGATAATAATGATCAGTATAAGAGATCAGTGTGATCAGTATTATAATCTCCTATGGGATAATAATGATCAGTATAAGATCAGTGTGTGCAGTGTTATAGTCTCCTATGGGATAATAATGATCAGTATAAGAGATCAGTGTGTACAGTGTTATAGGTCCCTATGGGATAATAATGATCAGTATAAGAGATCAGTGTGTGCAGTGTTATAGTCTCCCATGGGATAATAATGATCAGTATAAGATCAGTGTGTGCAGTGTTATAGGTCCCTATGGGATAACAATGATCAGTATAAGAGATCAGTGTGTGCAATATTATAGTCTCCTATGGTATAACAATGATCAGTATAAGAGATCAGTGTGTGCAGTGTTATAGTCTCCTATGGGATAATAATGATCAGTATAAGATCAGTGTGTGCAGTGTTATAGGTCCCTATGGGATAATAATAATCAGTATAAGAGATCAGTGTGTGCAGTGTTATAGCCCCCTATGGGATAACAATGATCAGTATAAGAGATCAGTGTGTGCAGTGTTCTAGTCTCCTAAGGGATAACAATGATCAGTATAAGAGATCAGTGTGTGCAGTGTTATAGGTCCCTATGGGATAATAATGATCAGTATAAGAGATCAGTGTGTGCAGTGTTATAGTCTCCTATGGGATAATAATGATCAGTATAAGAGATCAGTGTGTGCAATATTATAGTCTCCTATGGTATAACAATGATCAGTATAAGAGATCAGTGTGTGCAGTGTTATAGTCTCCTATGGGATAATAATGATCAGTATAAGAGATCAGTGTGTAGTATTATAGTCTCCTATGGGATAATAATGATCAGTATAAGATCAGTGTGTGCAGTGTTATAGGTCCCTATGGGATAATAATGATCAGTATAAGAGATCAGTGTGTGCAGTGTTATAGTCTCCTATGGGATAATAATGATCAGTATAAGAGATCAGTGTGTGCAATATTATAGTCTCCTATGGTATAACAATGATCAGTATAAGAGATCAGTGTGTGCAGTGTTATAGTCTCCTATGGGATAATAATGATCAGTATAAGATCAGTGTGTGCAGTGTTATAGTCTCCTATGGGATAATAATGATCAGTATAAGAGATCAGTGTGTGCAGTGTTATAGGTCCCTATGGGATAATAATGATCAGTATAAGAGATCAGTGTGTGCAGTGTTATAGCCCCCTATGGGATAACAATGATCAGTATAAGAGATCAGTGTGTGCAGTGTTATAGTCTCCTAAGGGATAACAATGATCAGTATAAGAGATCAGTGTGTGCAGTGTTATAGGTCCCTATGGGATAATAATGATCAGTATAAGAGATCAGTGTGTGCAGTGTTATAGGTCCCTATGGGATAATAATGATCAGTATAAGAGATCAGTGTGTGCAGTGTTATAGTCTCCTATGGGATAATAATGATCAGTATAAGAGATCAGTGTGTGCAATATTATAGTCTCCTATGGTATAACAATGATCAGTATAAGAGATCAGTGTGTGCAGTGTTATAGTCTCCTATGGGATAATAATGATCAGTATAAGATCAGTGTGTGCAGTGTTATAGGTCCCTATGGGATAATAATGATCAGTATAAGAGATCAGTGTGTGCAGTGTTATAGCCCCCTATGGGATAACAATGATCAGTATAAGAGATCAGTGTGTGCAGTGTTATAGTCTCCTAAGGGATAACAATGATCAGTATAAGAGATCAGTGTGTGCAGTGTTATAGGTCCCTATGGGATAATAATGATCAGTATAAGAGATCAGTGTGTGCAGTGTTATAGTCTCCTATGGGATAACAATGATCAGTATAAGAGATCAGTGTGTAGTATTATAGTCTCCTATGGGATAATAATGATCAGTATAAGATCAGTGTGTGCAGTGTTATAGGTCCCTATGGGATAACAATGATCAGTATAAGAGATCAGTGTGTGCAGTGTTATAGTCTCCTATGGGATAACAATGATCAGTATAAGAGATCAGTGTGTGCAGTGTTATAGGTCCCTATGGGATAATAATGATCAGTATAAGAGATCAGTGTGTGCAGTGTTATAGCCCCCTATGGGATAACAATGATCAGTATAAGAGATCAGTGTGTGAGGTTATAGTCTCCTAAGGGATAACAATGATCAGTATAAGAGATCAGTGTGTGCAGTGTTATAGGTCCCTATGGGATAATAATGATCAGTATAAGAGATCAGTGTGTAGTATTATAGTCTCCTATGGGATAATAATGATCAGTATAAGATCAGTGTGTGCAGTGTTATAGGTCCCTATGGGATAATAATGATCAGTATAAGAGATCAGTGTGTGCAGTGTTATAGCCCCCTATGGGATAACAATGATCAGTATAAGAGATCAGTGTGTGCAGTGTTATAGTCTCCTATGGGATAACAATGATCAGTATAAGAGATCAGTGTGTGCAGTGTTATAGGTCCCTATGGGATAATAATGATCAGTATAAGAGATCAGTGTGTGCAGTGTTATAGTCTCCTATGGGATAACAATGATCAGTATAAGAGATCAGTGTGTAGTATTATAGTCTCCTATGGGATAATAATGATCAGTATAAGATCAGTGTGTGCAGTGTTATAGGTCCCTATGGAATAATAATGATCAGTATAAGAGATCAGTGTGTGCAGTGTTATAGTCTCCTATGGGATAATAATGATCAGTATAAGAGATCAGTGTGTGCAGTGTTATAGTCTCCTATGGGATAATAATGATCAGTATAAGAGATCAGTGTGTGTAGTGTTATAGTCTCCTATGGGATAACAATGATCAGTATAAGAGATCAGTGTGTGCAGTGTTATAGGTCCCTATGGGATAATAATGATCAGTATAAGAGATCAGTGTGTGCAGTGTTATAGTCTCCTATGGGATAATAATGATCAGTATAAGAGATCAGTGTGTGCAGTGTTATAGTCTCCTATGGGATAATAATGATCAGTATAAGAGATCAGAGTGTGCAGTGTTATAGTCTCCTATGGGATAATAATGATCAGTATAAGAGATCAGTGTGTACAGTATTATAGTCTCCTATGGGATAATAATGATCAGTATAAGAGATCAGTGTGTGCAGTGTTATAGTCTCCTATGGGATAATAATGATCAGTATAAGAGATCAGTGTGTGCAGTGTTATAGTCTCCTATGGGATAATAATGATCAGTATAAGAGATCAGTGTGTGCAGTGTTATAGTCTCCTATGGGATAATAATGATCAGTATAAGAGATCAGTGTGTGCAGTATTATAGTCTCCTATGGGATAATAATGATCAGTATAAGAGATCAGTGTGATCAGTATTATGGTCTCCTGTAACACTGCAAAAAAAAAAAAAAAAAAGGGAAAAAAAAGTTAAGATAATTTAACCCCTTCCCTAATAAAAGTTTGAATCACCCCCCTTTTACCATTTGAAAAAAATAAAAATAAAAATAACTATAAATAAAAATAAACATATGTGGCATAAATTTTCCTGCATGTAGTTATGATTTTTTCCAACCTATATAATTCGGGGATCATTATAATCGTATGGACCTACAGAATAAAGAGAAGGGGGCATTTATACCGAAATATGTACTACGTAGAAACGGAAGCCCCCAAAAGTTACAACATGGTGTTTTTTCCTTAAATTTTGTCGCACAATTACAATTTTTTTTCGTTTCATCATTGAGTTTTGGGTAAAATGACTGATGTCATTACAAAGAAGAATTGGTGGCGCAAAAAACTAAGCCATAATATATTTTTTTAGGTGCAAAATTGAAAGCGTTATGATTTTTTTAAATGTAAGGAGGAAAAAATGAAAGTGCCGGGTCATTTAGGGGTAATTAATTAGTGGGACCTATGATGTCATGATAATGGGTTCAATCACTTTATGGTCAGATTAAGGACACTTTAACACCATCTACCTGATGCTTCTCTGAGACATTTCCCTCTGGACAGTCCTGGGAATACAGAGGACGGGGACACCTCTCGGGTGGATTTCTATCAATGACTCCATCTGAAGGGAACACACAGGGAATGAATACATCAGTGCTGCATAGATTTCTATGTTACTAGGTAGTGAGAGTGATATATATATATATATATATATATATATATATATATATATATATATATGTCTCTTCTTACCTTGTGATGTGAGGGGCCGGTGATCCTCCATCATGACTATGTCCTGGTACAGATCCTTGTGTCCTTCTACATACTCCCACTCCTCCATGGAGAAATAGACCGCCACATCCTGACACCTTATAGGAACCTGACACACAATGATATCGTCATCACCAGACCCCTCCATTACTGTATAATGTCCCAGCAGTGTCACCTCTCTAATCATCACCAGACCCCTCCATTACTGTATAATGTCCCAGCAGTGTCACCTCTCCAGTCATCACCAGACACCTCCATTACTGTATAATGTCCCAGCAGTGTCACCTCTCTAATCATCACCAGACCCCTCCATTACTGTATAATGTCCCAGCAGTGTCACCTCTCTAATCATCACCAGACCCCTCCATTACTGTATAATGTCCCAGCAGTGTCACCTCTCTAATCATAACCAGACCCCTCCATTACTGTATAATGTCCAGCAGTGTCACCTCTCCAGTCATCACCAGACCCCTCCATTACTGTATAATGTCCCAGCAGTGTCACCTCTCCAGTCATCACCAGACCCCTCCATTACTGTATAATGTCCCAGCAGTGTCACCTCTCTAATCATCACCAGACCCCTCCATTACTGTTTAATGTCCCAGCAGTGTCACCTCTCTAATCATCACCAGACCCCTCCATTACTGTATAATGTCCCAGCAGTGTCACCTCTCTAATCATCACCAGACCCCTCCATTACTGTATAATGTCCCAGCAGTGTCACCTCTCCAGTCATCACCAGACCACTCCATTACTGTATAATGTCCCAGCAGTATCACCTCTCTAATCATCACCAGACCCCTCCATTACTGTATAATGTCCCAGCAGGGTCACCTCTCCAGTCATCACCAGACCCCTCCATTACTGTATAATGTCCCAGCAGTGTCACCTCTCTAATCATCACCAGACCCCTCCATTACTGTATAATGTCCCAGCAGTGTCACCTCTCTAATCATCACCAGACCCCTCCATTATTGTATAATGTCCAGCAGTGTCACCTCTCCAGTCATCACCAGACCCCTCCATTACTGTATAATGTCCCAGCAGTGTCACCTCTCTAATCATCACCAGACCCCTCCATTACTGTATAATGTCCCAGCAGTGTCACATCTCCAGTCATCACCAGACCCCTCCATTACTGTATAATGTCCCAGCAGTGTCACCTCTCCAGTCATCACCAGACCCCTCCATTACTGTATAATGTCCAAGCAGTGTCACCTCTCCAGTCATCACCAGACCCCTCCATTATTGTATAATGTCCAGCAGTGTCACCTCTCCAGTCATCACCAGACCCCTCCATTACTGTGTAATGTCCCAGCAGTGTCACCTCTCCAGTCATCACCAGACCCCTCCATTACTGTATAATGTCCAGCAGTGTCACCTCTCTAATCATCACCAGACCCCTCCATTACTGTATAATGTCCCAGCAGTGTCACCTCTCTAATCATCACCAGACCCCTCCATTACTATATAATGTCCCAACAGTGTCACCTCCCCAGTCATCACCAGACCCCTCCATTACTGTATAATGTCCCAGCAGTGTTACCTCTCTAATCATCACCAGACCCCTCCATTACTGTATAATGTCCCAGCAGTGTCCCCTCTCTAATCATCACCAGACCCCTCCATTACTGTATAATGTCCCAGCAGTGTCACCTCTCTAATCATCACCAGATCCCTCCATTACTGTATAATGTCCCAGCAGGGTCACCTCTCTAGTCAGCAGCTCAGTGATCCTGTGGATGAGTTCTAGGATCTTCTTCTCATGTATCAGTGAGAGAGGTCGTGGCTCTGTGATGGGGCCCCGGGCCCTGCTCCGTCCTCCTGACTCATGGAGATGGCTGCTGGGGGCCACACACTCCCCCCATGTCTTCTTCACTATGGTGTAATCCTGTGTATGGAGAGAGACAATGAGGGGACTGACCCCAGTATTCCTCCCCCACTACAAAGAGGAGATTGTGCCCCCTGTATAGAGCTCTAGTGAGCACATCTGGAATACTGGGGTCCGTTCTGGAGACCTCACCTACAAAAAGACATCCAGGACATAGAGCGGCTCCAAAGATGGGGGCCAACAATGGTGGAAATGTAGATGGGGACAACAATGGTGGAAATGTAGATGGAGGGGACAACAATGGTGGAAATGTAGATGGGCCCAACAATGGTGGAAATGTAGATGGGGGGACAACAATGGTGGAAATGTAGATGGGGGACAACAATGGTGGAAATGTAGATGGGGGACAACAATGGTGGAAATGTAGATGGGGGACAACAATGGTGGAAATGTAGATGGGGGACAACAATGGTGGAAATGTAGATGGGGACAACAATGGTGGAAATGTAGATGGGGGGACAACAATGGTGGAAATGTAGATGGGGGGACAACAATGGTGGAAATGTAGATGGGGGACAACAATGGTGGAAATGTAGATGGGGACAACAATGGTGGAAATGTAGATGGGGGAACAACAATGGTGGAAATGTAGATGGGGGAACAAAAATGGTGAAAATGTAGATGGGGGAACAAAAATGGTGAAAATGTAGATGGGGACAACAATAGTGGAAATGTAGATGGGTCACCTCACCTCTCCGGTTAGCAGGTGGAGGATCTCCAAGGTGAAGTGTAATATTCTCTTAGTCATCTCATTCCTGTCCTTGTCCATCCTTGGGGGTCATTCAGGAGAAGAGGAGACAACTGGATTAGCCGGAGGGGAATAGGCGACAACTGGATCAGCCGGAGGAGAAGAGGAGACAACTGGATCAGCCGGAGGAGAAGAGGAGACAACTGGATCAGCCGGAGGAGAAGAGGAGACAACTGGATCAGCCGGAGGAGAAGAGGAGACAACTGGATCAGCCGGAGGAGAAGAGGAGACAACTGGATCAGCCGGAGGAGAAGAGGAGACAACTGGATCAGCCGGAGGAGAAGAGGAGACAACTGGATCAGCCGGAGGAAAAGAGGAGACAACTGGATCAGCTGGAGGGGAAGAGGAGACAACTGGATCGGCTGGAGGGGAAGAGGAGACAACTGGATCGGCTGGAGGGGAAGAGGAGACAACTGGATCGGCTGGAGGGGGAAGAGGAGACAACTGGATCAGCTGGAGGAGAAGAGGAGACAACTGGATCGGCTGGAGGGGAAGAGGAGACAACTGGATCGGCTGGAGGGGAAGAGGAGACAACTGGATCAGCTGGAGGGGAATATTGCGTGTGACGAGCGTGTGAACTGTACACAACAGTAACTGTACCTGCTGCATGAGACACTATGGGCGCATGTACTGTATGCAACACTAACTGTGGGTTCTGCATATGACACTATGAGTATACGTGCTGTAACAAAAACACTAACTGTACCTGCTGCATATGACACTGAGCCTAAGCACTGTGCCACCTAACTGTGCCTACCGCCTATAACACTATGAGCATATGCCCTGTATACCATGCCAGTGTGACTGTACCCACTGCATATTACACTGCGCATATGTACTGCAAACTACCCTAACTGTACCTACTGCGTCTGACACTATGAGCATATTAACTGTATACCGTGCCTATGACTGTAACCCCTACAAATAACACTATAAGCATATATACTGGTGTACAAACTAACTATACCCACTGCAACAACACTATGAGCGCATGGACTGTATACAACACTAACTACCCACTGCAATATAACACTGTGAGCGTGTGTACTGTATCCGATACTACCATGTACCCACTGCAAGTACGCCACGAGCGTATGTGCTATGCTTAACCCTGTAACCTACTGCATGCTACTATGACCTTGTGTACTGTATACAACACTGTAACTGCACCTTCTGCATATAAGCTACAACGCATGTATGTACTATATATACGCATTTATTTTTCTTTTTTTTTGGGACTGTACGGAATGAATGTTCTGAACGACTGCATGAAACGCTATGAGTGACTGCACGGTATTAAACACTATGAGTGACTACGCGCACCGTGACCTACGTGCAATATGGAAACTGCCATGTGTCGCAAAAGCAGTACGCAAATGAGTGTAGGTACCGTGTATGTGTTACGTGTGGAGCAAAGGTATGAGCGTAGGCCGTGTAGCAACGTGCGGCGTGGATACTACGAGTGACTGCCCGGTATGGACGCTGTGAGTGACTGCACGGTACGAGCTAGAAGTGACTGCACAGTGAACAACAAGTGACTGCACGGTGTGAAAGCTATGAGTGACTGCCCGGTGTGAAAGCAATAAGTGACTGCACGGTGTGAAAGCTATAAGTGACTGCACGGTGTGAAAGCTATAAGTGACTGCACGGTGTGAAAGCTATGAGTGACTGCACGGTGTGAAAGCTATGAGTGACTGCACGGTGTGAAAGCTATGAGTGACTGCACGGTGTGAAAGCTATGAGTGACTGCGCGATGTGAAAGCTATAAGTGACTGCACGGTGTGAAAGCTATGAGTGACTGCACGGTGTGAAAGCTATAAGTGACTGCACGGTGTGAAAGCAATAAGTGACTGCACGGTGTGAAAGCTATGAGTGACTGCACGGTGTGAAAGCTATAAGTGACTGCACGGTGTGAAAGCTATAAGTGACTGCACGGTGTGAAAGCTATGAGTGACTGCACGGTGTGAAAGCTATGAGTGACTGCACGGTGTGAAAGCTATGAGTGACTGCACGGTGTGAAAGCTATGAGTGACTGCGCGATGTGAAAGCTATAAGTGACTACACGGTGTGAAAGCTATGAGTGACTGCACGGTGTGAAAGCTATAAGTGACTGCACGGTGTGAAAGCTATAAGTGACTGCACGGTGTGAAAGCTATAAGTGACTGCGCGATGTGAAAGCTATAAGTGACTGCACGGTGTGAAAGCTATGAGTGACTGCACGGTGTGAAAGCTATGAGTGACTGCGCGATGTGAAAGCTATAAGTGACTGCACGGTGTGAAAGCTATGAGTGACTGCACAGTGTGAAAGCTATAAGTGACTGCACGGTGTGAAAGCTATGAGTGACTGCACGGTGTGAAAGCTATGAGTGACTGCACGGTGTGAAAGCTATGAGTGACTGCACGGTGTGAAAGCTATAAGTGACTGCACGGTGTGAAAGCTATGAGTGACTGCACGGTGTGAAAGCTATAAGTGACTGCACGGTGTGAAAGCTATAAGTGACTGCACGGTGTGAAAGCTATAAGTGACTGTACGGTGTGAAAGCTATAAGTGACTGCACGGTATGAAAGCTATGAGTGACTGCACGGTGTGAAAGCTATGAGTGACTGCACGGTGTGAAAGCTATGAGTGACTGCACGGTGTGAAAGCTATGAGTGACTGCACGGTGTGAAAGCTATGAGTGACTGCACGGTGTGAAAGCTATGAGCGACTGCCCGGTGTAAAAGCTATGAGTGACTGCACGTGTGAAAGCTATAAGTGACTGCGCGGTGTGAAAGCTATAAGTGACTGCACGGTGTGAAAGCTATAAGTGACTGCACGGTGTGAAAGCTATAAGTGACTGCACGGTTTGAAAGCTATAAGTGACTGCACGGTGTGAAAGCTATGACTGCACGGTATGAAAGCTATAAGTGACTGCACGGTGTGAAAGCTATGAGTGACTGCACGATATGAAAGCTATGACTGCACGGTATGAAAGCTATAAGTGACTGCACGGTGTGAAAGCTATGAGTGACTGCACGGTGTGAAAGCTATGCATGACTGCACGGTGTGAAAGCTATGAGTGACTGCACGGTGTGAAAGCTATAAGTGACTGCACGGTGTGAAAGCTATAAGTGACTGCACGGTGTGAAAGCTATGAGTGACTGCACGTGTGAAAGCTATGAGTGACTGCCCGGTGTGAAAGCTATGAGTGACTGCCCGGTGTGAAAGCTATGAGTGACTGCACGTGTGAAAGCTATAAGTGACTGCACGGTGTGAAAGCTATGAGTGACTGCACGGTGTGAAAGCTATGAGTGACTGCCCGGTGTGAAAGCTATGAGTGACTGCACGGTGTGAAAGCTATGAGTGACTGCACGGTGTGAAAGCTATGAGTGACTGCCCGGTGTGAAAGCTATAAGTGACTGCACGGTGTGAAAGCTATAAGTGACTGCGCGGTGTGAAAGCTATAAGTGACTGCACGGTGTGAAAGCTATGAGTGACTGCACGGTGTGAAAGCTATAAGTGACTGCACGGTGTGAAAGCTATAAGTGACTGCACGGTGTGAAAGCTATAAGTGACTGCACGGTGTGAAAGCTATAAGTGACTGCACGGTGTGAAAGCTATAAGTGACTGCGCGATGTGAAAGCTATAAGTGACTGCACGGTGTGAAAGCTATGAGTGACTGCACGGTGTGAAAGCTATAAGTGACTGCGCGGTGTGAAAGCTATAAGTGACTGCACGGTGTGAAAGCTATAAGTGACTGCGCGGTGTGAAAGCTATAAGTGACTGCACGGTGTGAAAGCTATAAGTGACTGCACGGTATGAATGCTGAGAGCGTCTATACAGTATGAATGCTACGAGTGACTGCTGAATGACCGTACGGTATGAAATACTATGAGCGACCGTACGGTATGGATGTTACAAGTAACTGCATGGCCCAAACGTTGTGACCGGCTGTGCGGCATGGACGCTACGTGAACATTTGCCAACACGGACGCGGTGGGCCTGAGTCTGGCAGGGAAACCTGGGGCGAGAAAACTGGGGAGGGAAATTGCACGAGAAACTCTGCCCCCTTGGCATACACGCGGTCCGGTGGCTGCGGGGAGCCGAACCCTTGCATGTGATAGGGCTGCGCCATTCCCCCGTGTGTCGGGGCCGGTGTGTTAAACCCGGCCGCCCTGGTTATTTGCAAATTATTTTTTTCAAATGAATTTTAAAAATTTTGGGTTCCGCCCCTTCGCACGCCACGTGGCCCGGCGGCGCCGCCCCGGCAACCGGGGAGGACGCCGCTCCAGCTGTCCGGAACCACGGGGAGCGAGGAGGAGAGCCCGGCGCGCGGATCAGGCCGGGCACCGTGAGAACGTTCAAGCCGCCCAGAGCAACGGGGAGCAAGGAGGAGGAGACCCGGCACAGGAAACAGGTGAGAGACCAGTTGGGCACTGTGACAGCAGTGGGCCACGCACCCCCGCACACCACGCGGCCCGGCGGCACCACTGAGATGAGCGGGGAGGAACCGATCACACCGCTCGGCCATGGGTAAGGAGAGGCCAGGATCTCCTCCGCCGCTCTGGCAGGCCGGCCGCGGCCGAGCACCCCCCCCCCCCCCCACCCGATGCATCGCCGGGCCCAGCAGAGATTACCACAGAAATGGGGGGGGGCTCGAAGGCTGCCACGGAGAGAGCGGAGGAGAGTCCGGGACAGTGGAAACCAGGGACCGGGTGCTCAGATAATCCGCACGAGACCCCGTGCAACGGAGTGTGGCGGGGAGGAACGGTCAGACCCCCGGGGGACCTGGAGCGTAGGTGGGTACATAGTAAAAGACTGGAGGCCGGAAAACCGGGTTTCCCATGGGAAGTCTGCACGCTGGACAACCGCCTTCCGCAAACGTCACGTACGCCCCGCCTGCATGATGCAGGGACATTTTATACTCCCTCCCCTAACACGGCTCCGCCTAGAGGTGTGAGGGGTGTGGGAATTCCCGCCCCCTCGCACAAATTCAGCCTGATAGGCTTCCCACATGTCACATACACATCCTCACTTATTATATATATATCATACAGGGATCACATCATGTATCACATACACATCCTCACTTATTATATATATCATACAGGGGTCACATCATATATCACATACACATCCTCACTTATTATATATATATCATACAGGGATCACATCATATATCACATACACATCCTCACTTATTATATATATAACATACAGGGGTCACATCATATATCACATACACATCCTCACTTATATATATCATACAGGGATCACATCATATATCACATACACATCCTCACTTATTATATATATAACATACAGGGATCACATCATATATCACATACACATCCTCACTTATTATATATATATCATACAGGGATCACATCATATATCACATACACATCCTCACTTATTATATATATATATATATATATCATACAGGGATCACATCATATATCACATACACATCCTCACATATATATATCATACAGGGATCACATCATATATCACATACACATCCTCACTTATTATATATATCATACAGGGATCACATCATATATCACATACACATCCTCACTTATATATATCATACAGGGATCACATCATATATCACATACACATCCTCACTTATTATATATATATATATTATATAGGGATCACATCATATATCACATACACATCCTCACTTATTATATATATCATACAGGGATCACATCATATATCACATACACATCCTCACTTATTATATATATATATCATACAGGGATCACATCATATATCACATACACATCCTCACTTATTATATATATATCATACAGGGATCACATCATATATCACATACACATCCTCACTTATTATATAGATCATACAGGGGTCACATCATATATCACATACACATCCTCACTTATTATATATATATTATACAGGGATCACATCATATATCACTTACACATCCTCACTTATTATATATATATCATACAGGGATCACATACACATCCTCACTTATTATATACATATATCATACAGGGATCACATCATATATCACATACACATCCTCACATATATATATCATACAGGGATCACATCATATATCACATACACATCCTCACATATATATATCATACAGGGATCACATCATATATCACATACACATCCTAACTTATTATATATATATCATACAGGGATCACATCATATATCACATACACATCCTCACTTATTATATATATATCATACAGGGATCACATCATATATCACATACACATCCTCACTTATTATATATATATCATACAGGGATCACATCATATATCACATACACATCCTCACTTATATATATCATACAGGGGTCACATCATATATCACATACACATCCTCACTTATTATATATATCATACAGGGATCACATCATATATCACATACACATCCTCACTTATTATATATATATTATACAGGGATCACATCATATATCACTTACACATCCTCACTTATTATATATATCATACAGGGATCACATCATATATCACATACACATCCTCACTTATTATATATATATATCATACAGGGATCACATCATATATCACATACACATCCTCACTTATTATATATATATATATATATATATCATACATCACATACACATCCTCACTTATTATATATATATATATCATACAGGGATCACATCATATATCACATACACATCCTCACTTATTATATATATATCATACAGGGATCACATCATATATCACATACACATCCTCACTTATTATATATATATTATACAGGGATCACATCATATATCACATACACATCCTCACTTATTATATATCATACAGGGATCACATCATATATCACATACAGATCCTCACTTATTATATATATATCATACAAGGGTCACATCATATATCACATACACATCCTCACTTATTATATATATCATACAGGGATCACATCATATATCACATACACATCCTCACTTATATATCATACAGGGATCACATCATATATCACATACACATCCTCACTTATTATATATATATATATATATATATCATACAGGGGTCACATCATATATCACATACACATCCTCACTTATTATATATATATATCATACAGGGATCACATCATATATCACATACACATCCTCACTTCTATATATCATACAGGGGTCACATCATATATCACATACACATCCTCACTTATTATAGATATCATACAGGGATCACATCATATATCACATACACATCCTCACTTATTATATATATCATACAGGGATCACATCATATGTCACATACACATCCTCACTTCTATATATCATACAGGGGTCACATCATATATCACATACACATCCTCACTTATTATAGATATCATACAGGGATCACATCATATATCACATACACATCCTCACTTATTATATATATCATACAGGGATCACATCATATATCATATACACATCCTCACTTATTATATATATTATACAGGGATCACATCATATATCACATACACATCCTCACTTATATATATATATCATACAGGGGTCACATCATATATCACATACACATCCTCACTTATTATAGATATCATACAGGGATCACATCATATATCACATACACATCCTGACTTATTATATATATATCATACAGGGATCACATCATATATCACATACACATCCTCACTTATTATATATATCATACAGGGATCACATCATATATCACATACACATCCTCACTTATTATATATATCATACAGGGATCACATCATATATCACATACACATCCTCACTTATTATATATATCATACAGGGATCACATCATATATCACATACACATCCTTACTTATTATATATCATACAGGGATCACATCATATATCACATACACATCCTCACTTATATATATATCATACAGGGATCACATCATATATCACATACACATCCTCACTTACATATATCATACAGGGATCACATCATATATCACATACACATCCTCACTTATATATATATCATACAGGGATCACTTCATATATCACATACACATCCTCACTTATATATATCATACAGGGGTCACATCATATATCACATACACATTCTCACTTATTATATATATATCATACAGGGATCACATCATATATCACATACACATCCTCAATTATTATATATATATATCATACAGGGATCACATCATATATCATATACACATCCTCACTTATATATATCATACAGGGGTCACATCATATATCACATACACATCCTCAATTATTATATATATATATATCATACAGGGATCACATCATATATCACATACACATCCTCACTTATTATATATATATCATACAGGGATCACATCATATATCACATACACATCCTCACTTATTATATATATCATACAGGGATCACATCATATATCACATACACATCCTCACTTATTATATATATATATCATACAGGGATCACATCATATATCACATACACATCCTCACTTATTATATATATCATACAGGGATCACATCATATATCACATACACATCCTCACTTATTATATATATATCATACAGGGATCACATCATATATCACATACACATCCTCACTTATTATATATATATATCATACAGGGATCACATCATATATCACATACACATCCTCACTTATTATATATATATCATACAGGGATCACATCATATATCACATACACATCCTCACTTATTATATATATCATACAGGGATCACATCATATATCACATACACATCCTCACTTATTATATATATATATCATACAGGGATCACATCATATATCACATACACATCCTCACTTATTATATATATCATACAGGGATCACATCATATATCACATACACATCCTCACTTATATATATCATACAGGGATCACATCATATATCACATACACATCCTCACTTATTATATATATATATATCATACAGGGATCACATCATATATCACATACACATCCTCACTTATTATATATATCATACAGGGGTCATATCATATATCACATACACATCCTCACTTATTATATATATCATACAGGGATCACATCATATATCACATACACATCCTCACTTATTATATATATATATATCATACAGGGATCACATCATATATCACATACACATCCTCACTTATTATATATATCATACAGGGATCACATCATATATCACATACACATCCTCACTTATATATATCATACAGGGATCACATCATATATCACATACACATCCTCACTTATTATATATATATATATCATACAGGGATCACATCATATATCACATACACATCCTCACTTATATATATATCATACAGGGATCACATCATATATCACATACACATCCTCACTTATTATATATATCATACAGGGATCACATCATATGTCACATACACATCCTCACTTATTATATATATATCATACAGGGATCACATCATATATCACATACACATCCTCACTTATTATATATATATCATACAGGGATCACATCATATATCACATACACATCCTCACTTATTATATATATCATACAGGGATCACATCATATATCACATACACATCCTCACTTATTATATATATATCATACAGGGATCACATCATATATCACATACACATCCTCACTTATTATATATATCATACAGGGGTCACATCATATATCACATACACATCCTCACTTATATATATCATACAGGGATCACATCATATATCACATACACATCCTCACTTATTATATATCATACAGGGATCATATCATATATCACATACACATCCTCACTTATTATATATATCATACAGGGATCACATCATATATCACATACACATCCTCACTTATTATATATATATCATACAGGGATCACATCATATATCACATACACATCCTCACTTATTATATATATATCATACAGGGATCACATCATATATCACATACACATCCTCACTTATTATATATATCATACAGGGATCACATCATATATCACATACACATCCTTACTTATTATATATCATACAGGGATCACATCATATATCACATACACATCCTCACTTATATATATATCATACAGGGATCACATCATATATCACATACACATCCTCACTTATTATATATATCATACAGGGATCACATCATATATCACATACACATCCTCACTTATTATATATATCATACAGGGATCACATCATATATCACATACACATCCTCACTTATTATATATATCATACAGGGATCACATCATATATCACATACACATCCTCACTTATTATATATATATCATACAGGGATCACATCATATATCACATACACATCCTCACTTATTATATATATATATATATCATACAGGGATCACATCATATATCACATACACATCCTCACTTATTATATATATATCATACAGGGATCACATCATATATCACATACACATCCTCACTTATTATATATATCATACAGGGATCACATCATATATCACATACACATCCTCACTTATTATATATATATTATACAGGGATCACATCATATATCACATATACATCCTCACTTATTATATATATATCATACAGGGATCACATCATATATCACATACACATCCTCACTTATTATATATATATCATGCAGGGATCACATCATATATCACATACACATCCTCACTTATTATATATATCATACAGGGATCACATCATATATCACATACACATCCTCACTTATTATATATATCATACAGGGGTCACATCATATATCACATACACATCCTCACTTATTATATATATATATCATGCAGGGATCACATCATATATCACATACACATCCTCACTTATTATATATATCATACAGGGATCACATCATATATCACATACACATCCTCACTTATTATATATATATCATACAGGGATCACATCATATATCACATACACATCCTCACTTATTATATATATCATACAGGGATCACATCATATATCACATACACATCCTCACTTATTATATATATATATATCATACAGGGATCACATCATATATCACATACACATCCTCACTTATATAGATATAAATATCATACAAGGATCACATCATATATCACATACACATCCTCACTTATTATATATATCATACAGGGATCACATCATATATCACATACACATCATCTATTATTATTATATATATATTATACAGGGATCACATCATATATCACATACACATCCTCACTTATTATATATATATCATACAGGAATCACATCATATATCACATACACATCCTCACTTATTATATATATCATACAGAGATCACATCATATATCACATACACATCCTCACTTATATATATCATACAGGGATCACATCATATATCACATACACATCCTCACTTATTATATATATATATCATACAGGGGTCACATCATATATCACATACACATCCTCACTTATTATATATATATCATACAGGGATCACATCATATATCACATACACATCCTCACTTATTATATATATATATCATACAGGGGTCACATCATATATCACATACACATCCTCACTTATTATATATATCATACAGGGATCACATCATATATCACATACACATCCTCACTTATTATATATATCATACAGGGATCACATCATATATCACATACACATCCTCACTTATTATATATATCATACAGGGATCACATCATATATCACATACACATCCTTACTTATTATATATCATACAGGGATCACATCATATATCACATACACATCCTCACTTATTATATATATATATATCATACAGGGATCACATCATATATCACTTACACATCCTCACTTATTATATATATCATACAGGGGTCACATCATATATCACATACACATCCTCACTTATTATATATATATATATCATACAGGGATCACATCATATATCACTTACACATCCTCACTTATTATATATATCATACAGGGGTCACATCATATATCACATACACATCCTCACTTATTATATATATCATACAGGGATCACATCATATATCACATACACATCCTCACTTATTATATATATCATACAGGGATCACATCATATATCACATACACATCCTTACTTATTATATATCATACAGGGATCACATCATATATCACATACACATCCTCACTTATTATATATATCATACAGGGATCACATCATATATCACATACACATCCTCACTTATATATATATCATACAGGGGTCACATCATATATCACATACACATCCTCACTTATATATATATATCATACAGGGATCACATCATATATCACATACACATCCTCACTTATTATATATATATATCATACAGGGATCACATCATATATCACATACACATCCTCACTTATTATATATATATATATCATACAGGGATCACATCATATATCACTTACACATCCTCACTTATTATATATATCATACAGGGGTCACATCATATATCACATACACATCCTCACTTATTATATATATCATACAGGGATCACATCATATATCACATACACATCCTCACTTATATATATCATACAGGGATCACATCATATATCACATACACATCCTCACTTATATATATATCATACAGGGATCACATCATATATCACATACACATCCTCACTTATTATATATATATCATACAGGGATCACATCATATATCACATACACATCCTCACTTATATATATATCATACAGGGGTCACATCATATATCACATACACATCCTCACATATATATATCATACAGGGATCACATCATATATCACATACACATCCTCACTTATTATATATATATCATACAGGGGTCACATCATATATCACATACACATCCTCACTTATTATATATATATCATACAGGGATCACATCATATATCACATACAGATCCTCACTTATTATAGATATCATACAGGGGTCACATCATATATCACATACACATCCTCACTTATTATATATATCATACAGGGATCACATCATATATCACATACACATCCTCACTTATTATATATATATCATACAGGGATCACATCATATATCACATACACATCCTCACTTATTATATATATCATACAGGGATCACATCTTATATCACATACACATCCTCACTTATTATATATATATCATACAGGGATCACATCATATATCACATACACATCCTCACTTATTATATATATATCATACAGGGATCACATCATATATCACATACACATCCTCACATATATATATCATACAGGGATCACATCATATATCACATACACATCCTTACTTATTATATATATATATCATACAGGGATCACATCATATATCACATACACATCCTCACTTATATATATATATATCATACAGGGATCACATCATATATCACATACACATCCTTACTTATTATATATATATATCATACAGGGATCACATCATATATCACATACACATCCTCACTTATTATATATATATCATACAGGGATCACATCATATATCACATACACATCCTCACTTATTATATATATATCATACAGGGATCACATCATATATCACATACACATCCTCACTTATTATATATATCATACAGGGATCACATCATATATCACATACACATCCTCACTTATTATATATATATATATATCATACAGGGATCACATCATATATCACATACACATCCTCACTTATTATATATATATCATACAGGGATCACATCATATATCACATACACATCCTCACTTATTATATATATATATCATACAGGGATCACATCATATATCACATACACATCCTCACTTATTATATATATATCATACAGGGATCACATCATATATCACATACACATCCTCACTTATTATATATATCATACAGGGATCACATCATATATCACATACACATCCTCACTTATTATATATATCATACAGGGATCACATCATATATCACATACACATCCTCACTTATTATATATATCATACAGGGGTCACATCATATATCACATACACATCCTCACTTATTATATATATATCATACAGGGATCACATCATATATCACATACACATCCTCACTTATTATATATATATCATACAGGGATCACATCATATATCACATACACATCCTCACTTATTATATATATATATATCATACAGGGATCACATCATATATCACATACACATCCTCACTTATATATATATCATACAGGGGTCACATCATATATCACATACACATCCTCACTTCTTATATATATCATACAGGGGTCACATCATATATCACATACACATCCTCACTTCTTATATATATCATACAGGGATCACATCATATATCACATACACATCCTCACTTATATATATCATACAGGGATCACATCATATATCACATACACATCCTCACTTATTATATATATATCATACAGGGATCACATCATATATCACATACACATCCTCACTTATTATATATATCATACAGGGATCACATCATATATCACATACACATCCTCACTTATATATATCATACAGGGATCACATCATATATCACATACACATCCTCACTTATATATATCATACAGGGATCACATCATATATCACATACACATCCTCACTTATTATATATATATCATACAGGGATCACATCATATATCACATACACATCCTCACTTATTGTATATATATATCATACAGGGATCACAACATATATCACATACACATCCTCACTTATTATATATATCATACAGGGATCACATCATATATCACATACACATCCTCACTTATTATATATATATCATACAGGGATCACATCATATATCACATACACATCCTCACTTATTATATATATCATACAGGGATCACATCATATATCACATACACATCCTCACTTATTATATATATATCATACAGGGATCACATGATATATCACATACACATCCTCACTTATTATATATATTATACAGGGATCACATCATATATCACATACACATCCTCACTTATATATATATCATACAGGGATCACATCATATATCACATACACATCCTCACTTATTATATATATCATACAGGGATCACATCATATATCACATACACATCCTCACTTATATATATCATACAGGGATCACATCATATATCACATACACATCCTCACTTATTATATATATATCATACAGGGATCACATCATATATCACATACACATCCTCACTTATTATATATATATATCATACAGGGATCACATCATATATCACATACACATCCTCACTTATTATATATATCATACAGGGATCACATCATATATCACATACACATCCTCACTTATTATATATATCATACAGGGATCACATCATATATCACATACACATCCTCACTTATTATCTATATCATACAGGGATCACATCATATATCACATACACATCCTCACTTATTATCTATATCATACAGGGATCACATCATACATCACATACACATCCTCACTTATTATATATATATCATACAGGGATCACATCATATATCACATACACATCCTCACTTATTATATATATATCATACAGGGATCACATCATATATCACATACACATCCTCACTTATATATATCATACAGGGATCACATCATATATCACATACACATCCTCACTTATTATATATATATCATACAGGGATCACATCATATATCACATACACATCCTCACTTATATATATATATATATATATATATCATACAGGGATCACATCATATATCACATACACATCCTCACTTATTATATATATCATACAGGGATCACATCATATATCACATACACATCCTCACTTATATATATATATCATACAGGGATCACATCATATGTCACATACACATCCTCACTTATTATATATATCATACAGGGATCACATCATATATCACATACACATCCTCACTTATTATATATATCATACAGGGATCACATCATATATCACATACACATCCTCACTTATTATATATATATCATACAGGGATCACATCATATATCACATACACATCCTCACTTATTATATATATATCATACAGGGATCACATCATATATCACATACACATCCTCACTTATTATATATATATCATACAGGGATCACATCATATATCACATACACATCCTCACTTATTATATATATATCATACAGGGATCACATCATATATCACATACACATCCTCACTTATTATATATATCATACAGGGATCACATCATATATCACATACACATCCTCACTTATATATATCATACAGGGATCACATCATATATCACATACACATCCTCACTTATTATATATATCTCATACAGGGATCACATCATATATCACATACACATCCTCACTTATTATATATATCATACAGGGATCATATCATATATCACATACACATTCTCACTTATTACATATATATCATACAGGGATCACATCATATGTCACATACACATCCTCACTTATTATATATATCATACAGGGATCACATCATATGTCACATACACATCCTCACTTATTATATATATCATACAGGGATCACATCATATATCACATACACATCCTCACTTATTATATATATATCATACAGGGATCACATCATATATCACATACACATCCTCACTTATTATATATATCATACAGGGATCACATCATATATCACATACACATCCTCACTTATTATATATATATCATACAGGGATCACATCATATATCACATACACATCCTCACTTATTATATATATCATACAGGGATCACATCATATATCACATACACATCCTCACTTATTATATATATCATACAGGGATCACATCATATATCACATACACATCCTCACTTATTATATATATATATATATCATACAGGGATCACATCATATATCACATACACATCCTCACTTATTATATATATATCATACAGGGATCACATCATATATCACATACACATCCTCACTTATTATATATATCATACAGGGATCACATCATATATCACATACACATCCTCACTTATATATATATCATACAGGGATCACATCATATATCACATACACATCCTCACTTATTATATATATATCATACAGGGATCACATCATATATCACATACACATCCTCACTTATTATATATATATCATACAGGGATCACATCATATATCACATACACATCCTCACTTATTATAGATATCATACAGGGATCACATCATATATCACATACACATCCTCAATTATTATATATATCATACAGGGATCACATCATATATCACATACACATCCTCACTTATTATATATATATCATACAGGGATCACATCATATATCACATACACATCCTCACTTATTATATATATATATATCATACAGGGATCACATCATATATCACATACACATCCTCACATATATATATCATACAGGGATCACATCATATATCACATACACATCCTCACTTATTATATATATCATACAGGGATCACATCATATATCACATACACATCCTCACTTATTATATATATATCATACAGGGATCACATCATATATCACATACACATCCTCACTTATTATATATATATCATACAGGGATCACATCATATATCACATACACATCCTCACTTATTATATATATCATACAGGGATCACATCATATATCACATACACATCCTCACTTATTATATATATATATCATACAGGGATCACATACACATCCTCACTTATTATATATAATACAGGGATCACATCATATATCACATACACATCCTCACTTATTATATATATATCATACAGGGATCACATCATATATCACATACACATCCTCACTTATTATATATATATATTATACAGGGATCACATCATATATCACATACACATCCTCACTTATTATATATATATATATCATACAGGGATCACATCATATATCACATACACATCCTCACTTATTATATATATATATTATACAGGGATCACATCATATATCACATACACATCCTCACTTATTATATATATCATACAGGGATCACATCATATATCACATACACATCCTCACTTATTATATATATATCATACAGGGATCACATCATATATCACATACACATCCTCACTTATTATATATATATATCATACAGGGATCACATCATATATCACATACACATCCTCACTTATTATATATATATCATACAGGGATCACATCATATATCACATACACATCGTCACTTATATATATATCATACAGGGATCACATCATATATCACATACACATCCTCACTTATTATATATATCATACAGGGATCACATCATATATCACATACACATCCTCACTTATTATATATATATCATACAGGGATCACATCATATATCACATACACATCCTCACTTATATATATATCATACAGGGATCACATCATATATCACATACACATCCTCACTTATTATATATATATTATACAGGGATCACATCATATATCACATACACATCCTCACTTATTATATATATATCATACAGGGATCACATCATATATCACATACACATCCTCACTTATTATATATATCATACAGGGGTCACATCATATATCACATACATATCCTCACTTATATATATATCATACAGGGATCACATCATATATCACATACATATCCTCACTTATATATATATCATACAGGGATCACATCATATATCACATACACATCCTCACTTATATATATATCATACAGGGATCACATCATATATCACATACACATCCTCACTTATTATATATATATTATACAGGGATCACATCATATATCACATACACATCCTCACTTATTATATATATATCATACAGGGATCACATCATATATCATATACACATCCTCACTTATTATATATATCATACAGGGATCACATCATATATCACATACACATCCTCACTTATTATATATATCATACAGGGATCACATCATATATCACATACACATCCTCACTTATTATATATATCATACAGGGATCACATATATAATAATATTTACCTCACTCACCACTAATAAACGATTAGATCTGTTGCTGCGGTCAGGTGATCCTCCTCACAGGTCCTGTACCCTGATTCTACAGCGCTCAACTGAGCCCCGCCCACATTTATCACATGACCACCCTCACAGGTCCTACAACCGCATAATATCCAGCTCTGCTGCATTGCCAAAGAATGAGCCAATAGGATGTGATAGAGGCAAATCTCATTCTACGGCAATGCTCCGCCCCCACATGTCCTGGTCACATGATTGAAACGTCATCACAGGTCCTGCATATTATCTGGTACCGCCCCCACATGTACTGTCACATGATTGTAACGTCATCACAGGTCCTGCATATTATCTGGTACCGCCCCCACATGTACTGTCACATGATTGTAACGTCATCACAGGTCCTGCACTTCCCGATCTATCATCAGTTATCGCTTCTCTACAGGACAAAAGACAAGAAAAAGGTAACAAAATCCTGTAATAACCTAAATAATCAATATAATGTATAATAACCGAGGAATATAATGTATACACTGTACTATATATATATATAATATTCTCTATAATAACTGATGTATATAATGTATAGTGAGGAGTGTATACACTGTACTATATATATATATATAATATTCTCTATAATAACTGATGTATATAATGTATAGTGAGGAGTGTATACACTGTACTATATATATATATAATATTCTCTATAATAACTGATGTATATAATGTATAGTGAGGAGTGTATACACTGTACTATATATATATACATATATATATATAATATTCTCTATAATAACTGATGTATATAATGTATAGTGAGGAGTGTATACACTGTACTATATATATATATAATATTCTCTATAATAACTGATGTATATAATGTATAATAACCGAGGAATATAATGTATACACTGTACTATATATATATATAATATTCTCTATAATAACTGATGTATATAATGTATAGTGAGGAGTGTATACACTGTACTATATATATATAATATTCTCTATAATAACTGATGTATATAATGTATAGTGAGGAGTGTATACACTGTACTATATATATATATATATAATATTCTCTATAATAACTGATGTATATAATGTATAGTGAGGAGTGTATACACTGTACTATATATATATATATATTCTCTATAATAACTGATGTATATAATGTATAGTGAGGAGTGTATACACTGTACTATATATATATATAATATTCTCTATAATAACTGATGTATATAATGTATAGTGAGGAGTGTATACACTGTACTATATATATATATATAATATTCTCTATAATAACTGATGTATATAATGTATAGTGAGGAGTGTATACACTGTACTATATATATATAATATTCTCTATAATAACTGATGTATATAATGTATAGTGAGGAGTGTATACACTATACTATATATATATATAATATTCTCTATAATAACTGATGTATATAATGTATAGTGAGGGGTGTATACACTGTACTATATATATATAATCTCTATAATAACTGATGTATATAATGTATAGTGAGGAGTGTATACACTGTACTATATATATATATATATATAATATTCTCTATAATAACTGATGTATATAATGTATAGTGAGGAGTGTATACACTGTACTATATATATATATATAATATTCTCTATAATAACTGATGTATATAATGTATAGTGAGGAGTGTATACACTGTACTATATATATATAATATTCTCTATAATAACTGATGTATATAATGTATAATGAGGAGTGTATACACTGTACTATATATATATAATATTCTCTATAATAACTGATGTATATAATGTATAGTGAGGAGTGTATACACTGTACTATATATATATAATATTCTCTATAATAACTGATGTATATAATGTATAGTGAGGAGTGTATACACTGTACTATATATATATATATATATATATATAATCTCTATAATAACTGATGTATATAATGTATAATGAGGAGTGTATACACTGTACTATATATATATAATATTCTCTATAATAACTGATGTATATAATGTATAGTGAGGAGTGTATACACTGTACTATATATATATAATATTCTCTATAATAACTGATGTATATAATGTATAGTGAGGAGTGTATACACTGTACTATATATATATAATATTCTCTATAATAACTGATGTATATAATGTATAGTGAGGAGTGTATACACTGTACTATATATATATATATATATATATATAATCTCTATAATAACTGATGTATATAATGTATAGTGAGGAGTGTATACACTGTACTATATATATATATAATATTCTCTATAATAACTGATGTATATAATGTATAGTGAGGAGTGTATACACTGTACTATATATATAATATTCTCTATAATAACTGATGTATATAATGTATAGTGAGGAGTGTATACACTGTACTATATATATATATAATATTCTCTATAATAACTGATGTATATAATGTATAGTGAGGAGTGTATACACTGTACTATATATATATATATATTCTCTATAATAACTGATGTATATAATGTATAGTGAGGAGTGTATACACTGTACTATATATATATATATATATAATATTCTCTATAATAACTGATGTATATAATGTATAGTGAGGAGTGTATACACTG
Organism: Hyla sarda; assembly: GCF_029499605.1. Classification (NCBI taxonomy): domain Eukaryota; kingdom Metazoa; phylum Chordata; class Amphibia; order Anura; family Hylidae; genus Hyla; species Hyla sarda. The sequence continues at coordinate 57,228 of NW_026608405.1, forward strand.
TACTATATATATATATAATATTCTCTATAATAACTGATGTATATAATGTATAGTGAGGAGTGTATACACTGTACTATATATATATATATATAATATTCTCTATAATAACTGATGTGTATAATGTATAGTGAGGAGTGTATACACTGTACTATATATATATAATATTCTCTATAATAACTGATGTATATAATGTATAGTGAGGAGTGTATACACTGTACTATATATATATAATATTCTCTATAATAACTGATGTATATAATGTATAGTGAGGAGTGTATACACTGTACTATATATATATATATAATATTCTCTATAATAACTGATGTATATAATGTATAGTGAGGAGTGTATACACTGTACTATATATATATATATATAATATTCTCTATAATAACTGATGTATATAATGTATAGTGAGGAGTGTATACACTGTACTATATATATATATATATAATATTCTCTATAATAACTGATGTATATAATGTATAGTGAGGAGTGTATACACTGTACTATATATATATATATATAATATTCTCTATAATAACTGATGTATATAATGTATAGTGAGGAGTGTATACACTGTACTATATATATATAATATTCTCTATAATAACTGATGTATATAATGTATAGTGAGGAGTGTATACACTGTACTATATATATATATAATCTCTATAATAACTGATGTATATAATGTATAGTGAGGAGTGTATACACTGTACTATATATATATATATAATATTCTCTATAATAACTGATGTATATAATGTATAGTGAGGAGTGTATACACTGTACTATATATATATATAATATTCTCTATAATAACTGATGTATATAATGTATAGTGAGGAGTGTATACACTGTACTATATATATATATAATATTCTCTATAATAACTGATGTATATAATGTATAGTGAGGAGTGTATACACTGTACTATATATATAATATTCTCTATAATAACTGATGTATATAATGTATAGTGAGGAGTGTATACACTGTACTATATATATATATATATATATAATATTCTCTATAATAACTGATGTATATAATGTATAGTGAGGAGTGTATACACTGTACTATATATATATATATATAATATTCTCTATAATAACTGATGTATATAATGTATAGTGAGGAGTGTATACACTGTACTATATATATATATATATATATATATATTCTCTATAATAACTGATGTATATAATGTATAGTGAGGAGTGTATACACTGTACTATATATAGTGGGTATTTTACTTACCGTAATTCTACTTTCCTCGAGTCCCGAAGGCAGCACAGAAGGGATTACCTTAGTTTCCCAAGCTCATCTCAGGACCGTCACCTAGAATAATACTAATAAATTATTTAGTTAATTGCTGGGTTGGGCCAGCGGCCCTATAAAGGTACCCAACTACCAGATCACCCTGTGTAATAAAATAGACCGATTCAATGCAAAAAACATAATTTTATTGGGTGGGTATTGTGCTGCCTTCGGGACTCGAGGAAAGTAGAATTACGGTAAGTAAAATACCCACTTTCCTCATCGTCCCTACAGCAGCACAGAAGGGATCTAACATAGAACACAAAGGGGGGGATTAATTCCTGGATACAGCCGACAACACTCCGGTACTGAAGGCTGGGTTCAAGGTCTGAAAATCCAGTCTGTAATGCCTGGCGAATGTAGAAGAAGAGGACCAAGAAGCGGCGTTGCATATTTCCACCAATGAGACCTGTTCTCTCTCCGCCCAAGATGTGGAAGTAGCCCGAGTAGAGTGAGCCTTTAAAGGATAAGGCGGCTCCTTTCCTTCCTTTTGATAGGCTTCAACGATGGTCATCCGTATCCATCTGGCTAGAGTATCCTTGGAGGCTTTCTGGCCCCTGCTGGCAGAATAAAGAGGTTTTCTTCCTTCCGTATCTGCTGAACTCTACTGAGGTAGCAGATTAGAGAACGCTTGACATCCAAGCGATGGAATCTCTCTTGTTCTTCCGATACAGGATCCGGATAAAATACAGGAAGGAACGTTTCCTTGTTGATATTTGTGGTAGAGGAAACTTTCGGCAGAAATGAAGGAACCGTTCTCAGTTTCACTCCTTCCGGCAGAATCTTGAGAAATGGCTCTCTGGAAGATAGAGCTTGAAGCTCTCCAACTCTTTTTGCTGAAGTAATAGCGATAAGGAAGAGGAGCTTCATGGATAGCCATTTAAGCTCAATCACATCAATGGGCTCAAACGGTGAGGAAGTCAGAGTATTAAGTACAAGAGTCAAGTCCCAAGAGGCCACAGGCGGACGCACACACGGTCTCAATCTCTTCAAGGCCCTGAAAAATCTCGTGATTAGAGGATGGTTAGCAAGTATTCCCTCTGACATAGCATTGATAGCAGTCATGTGTACTCTAAGTGTATTGGCCTTCAGCCCCTTGTCATAGCCTTCTTGAAGAAACTGAAGTACTGCCTTTACCGAGAACTGAAGACCCGAGAGAGCTAACCAGCTCACGAATTTCTTCCATATCCTGGAATAGACAAAGTTAGTAGATGGTCTTCTTGAAGACAAAAGTGTATTCACCACTTCATTGGAGAACCCCATGTTAATCAATTTTTCCCTCTCAGATACCAGGCTGCTAAATGCAATCTGCCCGGTTGAGGATGGAGGAACCCCTTCTGGATCAACAGATCCGGTGCCTCTGGAAACTTGTAGAAGTTCCCCTTCGCCAGCTGAAGAATGATTGGAAACCAAGGCCTCCGCGGCCAGAATGGTGTTATCAGTATGACCGTGGGTTGTTCTCTCAATATTTTGCTCAGTACTCTTGGAAGAATAGGTAGTGGAGGGAAGAGATATACAAACTTCCTGTTCCACGGAACTGAGAAGGCGTCTAGGACTTCTGGATGATCTTGCACATTCAGGGATCCAAACTTCTCCAGTTTCCGGTTCTCCCTGGTTGCCATTAGGTCTATCTCCGGGCAACCCCATCTCCGTATTAGTGGCTTGAAATACTTCACATTGAGAGACCATTCCGTGGGAAGCAAAATTTCGCGACTCAGGAAATCCGCTTGAACATTCAACACCCCTCTGATGTGGATGGCTCTGAGATCTAGAAGAATCGGTTCTGCCCATGCCATGATTCGCGCACACAGATTCTGTAATGATAGGCACCGGGTGCCTCCCTGTTTGTTTAAGTAGTAGGCCGCGGTGGCGTTGTCGGTTTGCACCAGAACAGATTTCTTGAAGAGCAAGGGTTCGAAGTGCTGCAGGGCCAGGTGAATCGCCATCAGCTCTCGAAAGTTGGAAGACTTCGACATCATTGTTGAAGACCAGGAACCCTGGACCCAGTTCTCCTTCAGATGGGCACCCCATCCTGAGGCAGACGCATCGGTGGTAATGGTCACATGCCAAACACTGAGAAAACTCTTCCCCTGCTCTAGATTTGAGCGGATGGTCCACCACAGGAGATTTTTCCGAATCTTCAGGGGTATGGAAATGAAGTGATTTAGAGATGACAGATTCTTGTTCCAGGCGGTCAGGATCTCGTGCTGGAATTCTCTGAAATGGGCCTTTGCCCAAGGCACGGCCTCTATGGTGGCCGTTAGCATCCCCAGCACACTCATGGCTTCCCTGATGGCTATCCTTGGCGTATGACACAATTTCCGGATCTTGATTCCTATGGACAGGACCTTGGTCCTGGGCAAAAAAATCTTCATTTCCTGAAGATCCACAATCAGACCTAGAAATTGCATACGGGAGGAAGGAGTCAGTTTGGACTTCTCGAAGTTCACCAAGAAACCTACTTCTTGCAACAGCTGTAGACAAATCCGTAAGTGGCTTCTCAAGACTGCTGGGCTGCTGGCTATGATTAGCCAGTCGTCTAGATAAGGGATGATCCTTATTTCTTGTAGACGGAGCGCAGCCACCAGGACAATCACCAACTTTGTAAAAATCCTCGGTGCGGGGGATAGGCCAAAGGGCAGCGCCCTGAACTGATAGTGGAGCACCTGCTTCTTCCCCCGGACCGCAATTCTTAAATATCTTCTGTCGGCCTCTTGGATGGGCACATGAAGGTACGCATCTTTCAAGTCCAGGCAAACCATTACCTCTTCGGGCCTTACAATACTGTAAAGAGATTTTATATTGTCCATCTTGAATCTTGTTTTTACAAGGTGTTTGTTCAGATACCGAAGATCTATAATGAGACGCCATTTGCGATCGGGTTTGGGGACGGGAAACACGTGGGAGTATACTCCCTGAAACTTTTCCTCTTGAGGTACAGGTTCCAGAGCTCCCTTGAGGATAAATTCTGACAGTAGAGCCAGAACCCTGCAATCCTGATCTTGATTGATGAGGAATCTGTCCCTTGGCTGATGAAGAAACTCCAGTGAATATCCTCTTTGGATTATGCGGAGGACCCATGGATCCGATGTGACTTTCTGCCATTGTGGAAAGAATTTTAATAATCTTGCTCCCACCGGATCTATACAGCTGGCGTCAGAACTCGGCCTTAGGATTTGAGGGACCCGATTGCTTTTTCTTCCCCTTATCCTGGTATCTCGACTGGAATTTTTTGTCTCTTTCTTGAAATTGACGTCTACGGCCACCACCTCTGAACCTCTGGCTACGCCCACTTCTGAAGGGTTTCCGAAAGGATTGTGGAAGGGAAAGCTCTTTATCCTTCTTATTTTGTTTGAGGACCTTATACAGCTTTTTTCCAATCAATTTTCCAGGCTCAAATGGAAGGGAACAAAAATTACCCTTTGAAGAAGCGTCTCCAGTCCAGGGCTTCAGCCAGATGGCTCTACGTGTGGAGTTGCCTACCGCCATATTTTTTGCTGCTACCTTCAAGACATCAACCGAAAAATCACAGACATAGTCGGCTGCTGACTTCATGGAAGCAAGATGACGAGTCAACTTCTTTCTTGAAACTCCCGATTTGATGTCTTGAGAAAGCTGTCCGAGCCAGAGTCTCAAGGCCCTAGATACAGGAACAGATGACAGAGCAGCTTTGGCCAGTAGAGCCAGATTTAAGTGTGACCTCTTGAGGAAGGTGTCCGCCTTCCTATCCATGCCATCTCGGAGCAAGGTAGATTCATCTGCTGGAAAGAATGATTTTTTCGACAGCTTCGCCACAGCTTGATCCACAGTAGCGGGTTGATCCCAAGAAGCAGATACTGATGGGTCTAAGCGGTACATTGATTTGAATCTGGAACCGAGATCCAAACGCTTGTCTGGTCTACCCCATTCTTTTTCCATGATGCTCTTCAGGACATGATGACCAGGGAGACTTCTGGACTTCTTTTTTGGAAAGTAGAATAAACTACCTTTGTCCTGTTTAGTGCGCTCATGACTCACAGATTCAACGCAGCGTTTGACCTTCTTTATTAATCCGTCCGCTGTATCTTTTTTGAAAAGATAAAAATCCTCAGTGATGACCTCAGAATCTGAAGATGACTCAGAAGAAGAAGAGTCTGAGGAAGAAGAAGAAGAAGACTTCTTTCTGTGGCGCTTCTTCTTCTTTTTATCAGAAGAATCCGCTGAGGATGAGGAGGGAGAAGATAAAGACTCTGAATCCGAGGAGTCGGACTGAATCATTACCCTTTTTCGTTTTTTAACTGGCTGCACTGGCTCAGATGATTCAGAAGATGAAGAAACGGCCTTGCGCTTCTTTGTACCCTTCTTCAATTTTTGTGCGGACGGCTTATCATCCGAAAACTTATTTCGGAACCAGGAGAAGAAAGTCTTAGCCTCTTCTGCTAGACTAGAAGCGGTATCTGGAGGAGCACAAGATCTGCATAAATCAGCGGGGTCATCATCAGTAAGTGTCTGCAGACAACTTAAACATCTTTTCACTCTCTCCACAACTGGAGATCTCCTATTCCTCTCTGCACAAGGATCACACTCATTATAAGGGTAGTCATCCGACAGCGGTTGCTCACAAGAGATGCACAGTCTATGCTTAGACTTAGATTTTTTCTTCCTGGAACTAGCCTCGGACGACATCTGATAGAAAAAATAGGCTTTATTCAGTATGGATATTAGTACCATAAAAAACCAGGAGGAAAGGGGCCACAATACCTTATCAGACCTAGAACCCGGCTGCCCAGCTCAGAGAGACTGAAGCCGCCAGATTCCCGGTCTGATATAGCTACTCCCGCCGGCCCCCCGCAGCGAGCGGTCCAGCAACTGACGTCAGACGCGCGCCACCTCCAGGTAGAAAACAACAGCTGGAGGCCGCGCGCCTAAGCTACCTGTCCACGGAGCTGTAAGTATTAGCAGAACACTGCACACAGGCAGCGTACATACATATTGCCGACAACATACAATCGCCGAGAAGCTGACGGGACAACCAGCTTACAGAATCAGCGATGCGCGCACACATCGCTGACATACAAGTCAGCGCACATAGCCAGCGCACATCGCACATCCCTACTGACTGCATAAGTCAGCGCGTAGAACACAGCCAGACCTTAGCGCCGGTATGTACATTTATGAGCGCTCCTGTCCCAGCGCTAATTTTTTTAAAATAACAGGTCTTCCGGTGATAAACCGGTACTTACCAGGACCCCGACTGGTTACCTGAAGAGGCCAGAGACCCCGCAATGGCCGACGTATTAGCCAGAGACCCCGCAATGGCAATGTGAAGGCCAGAGACCCCGCACCGGCAGCTGTGCCACAAAGGCAATATACGAGCCAGAGACCCCGCAATGGCAGAATTTGAAGCAGCCAAGACCCCGCAAGGCCGATCCTCAAACGACGACGATCCTAAGGTGAGGAGGACTAAAAAAAAACACAGGGTGATCTGGTAGTTGGGTACCTTTATAGGGCCGCTGGCCCAACCCAGCAATTAACTAAATAATTTATTAGTATTATTCTAGGTGACGGTCCTGAGATGAGCTTGGGAAACTAAGGTAATCCCTTCTGTGCTGCTGTAGGGACGATGAGGAAATATATAATATTCTCTATAATAACTGATGTATATAATGTATAGTGAGGAGTGTATACACTGTACTATATATATATAATATTCTCTATAATAACTGATGTATATAATGTATAGTGAGGAGTGTATACACTGTACTATATATATATATAATATTCTCTATAATAACTGATGTATATAATGTATAGTGAGGAGTGTATACACTGTACTATATATATATATATTCTCTATAATAACTGATGTATATAAGGTATAGTGAGGAGTGTATACACTGTACTATATATATATATAATAATCTCTATAATAACTGATGTATATAATGTATAGTGAGGAGTGTATACACTGTACTATATATATATATATATATAATATTCTCTATAATAACTGATGTATATAATGTATAGTGAGGAGTGTATACACTGTACTATATATATATATAATATTCTCTATAATAACTGATGTATATAATGTATAGTGAGGAGTGTATACACTGTACTATATATATATATATAATATTCTCTATAATAACTGATGTATATAATGTATAGTGAGGAGTGTATACACTGTACTATATATATATAATATTCTCTATAATAACTGATGTATATAATGTATAGTGAGGAGTGTATACACTGTACTATATATATATAATATTCTCTATAATAACTGATGTATATAATGTATAGTGAGGAGTGTATACACTGTACTATATATATATAATATTCTCTATAATAACTGATGTATATAATGTATAGTGAGGAGTGTATACACTGTACTATATATATATATAATATTCTCTATAATAACTGATGTATATAATGTATAGTGAGGAGTGTATACACTGTACTATATATATATATATATATATATTATATATATATAATATTCTCTATAATAACTGATGTATATAATGTATAGTGAGGAGTGTATACACTGTACTATATATATATATAATATTCTCTATAATAACTGATGTATATAATGTATAGTGAGGAGTGTATACACTGTACTATATATATATATATAATATTCTCTATAATAACTGATGTATATAATGTATAGTGAGGAGTGTATACACTGTACTATATATATATATATATATATATATATATATATATATATATATATATAATATTCTCTATAATAACTGATGTATATAATGTATAGTGAGGAGTGTATACACTGTACTATATATATAATATTCTCTATAATAACTGATGTGTATAATGTATAGTGAGGAGTGTATACACTGTACTATATATATATATATAATATTCTCTATAATAACTGATGTGTATAATGTATAGTGAGGAGTGTATACACTGTACTATATATATATAATATTCTCTATAATAACTGATGTATATAATGTATAGTGAGGAGTGTATACACTGTACTATATATATATAATATTCTCTATAATAACTGATGTATATAATGTATAGTGAGGAGTGTATACACTGTACTATATATATATATAATATTCTCTATAATAACTGATGTATATAATGTATAGTGAGGAGTGTATACACTGTACTATATATATATAATATTCTCTATAATAACTGATGTATATAATGTATAGTGAGGAGTGTATACACTGTACTATATATATATAATCTCTATAATAACTGATGTATATAATGTATAGTGAGGAGTGTATACACTGTACTATATATATATAATATTCTCTATAATAACTGATGTATATAATGTATAGTGAGGAGTGTATACACTGTACTATATATATATATATATAATATTCTCTATAATAACTGATGTATATAATGTATAGTGAGGAGTGTATACACTGTACTATATATATATAATCTCTATAATAACTGATGTATATAATGTATAGTGAGGAGTGTATACACTGTACTATATATATAATATTCTCTATAATAACTGATGTATATAATTGTATAGTGAGGAGTGTATACACTGTACTATATATATATAATATTCTCTATAATAACTGATGTATATAATGTATAGTGAGGAGTGTATACACTGTACTATATATATATAATCTCTATAATAACTGATGTATATAATGTATAGTGAGGAGTGTATACACTGTACTATATATATATAATATTCTATAATAACTGATGTATATAATGTATAGTGAGGAGTGTATACACTGTACTATATATATAATCTCTATAATAACTGATGTATATAATGTATAGTGAGGAGTGTATACACTGTACTATATATATATATAATCTCTATAATAACTGATGTATATAATGTATAGTGAGGAGTGTATACACTGTACTATATATATATATATATATATATATATAATCTCTATAATAACTGATGTATATAATGTATAGTGAGGAGTGTATACACTGTACTATATATATATAATATTCTCTATAATTGATGTATATAATGTATAGTGAGGAGTGTATACACTGTACTATATATATATATATATATAATATTCTCTATAATAACTGATGTATATAATGTATAGTGAGGAGTGTATACACTGTACTATATATATATATATATAATATTCTCTATAATATCTGATGTATATAATGTATAGTGAGGAGTGTATACACTGTACTATATATATATATATAATATTCTCTATAATAACTGATGTATATAATGTATAGTGAGGAGTGTATACACTGTACTATATATATATATAATATTCTCTATAATATCTGATGTATATAATGTATAGTGAGGAGTGTATACACTGTACTATATATATATATATAATATTCTCTATAATAACTGATGTATATACTGTATAGTGAGGAGTGTATACACTGTACTATATATATATATAATATTCTCTATAATAACTGATGTATATAATGTATAGTGAGGAGTGTATACACTGTACTATATATATATATATAATATTCTCTATAATAACTGATGTATATACTGTATAGTGAGGAGTGTATACACTGTACTATATATATATATATAATATTCTCTATAATAACTGATGTATATAATGTATAGTGAGGAGTGTATACACTGTACTATATATATATAATATTCTCTATAATAACTGATGTATATAATGTATAGTGAGGAGTGTATACACTGTACTATATATATATAATATTCTCTATAATAACTGATGTATATAATGTATAGTGAGGAGTGTATACACTGTACTATATATATATATATAATATTCTCTATAATAACTGATGTATATAATGTATAGTGAGGAGTGTATACACTGTACTATATATATATATATAATATTCTCTATAATAACTGATGTATATACTGTATAGTGAGGAGTGTATACACTGTACTATATATATATATATAATATTCTCTATAATAACTGATGTATATAATGTATAGTGAGGAGTGTATACACTGTACTATATATATATAATCTCTATAATAACTGATGTATATAATGTATAGTGAGGAGTGTATACACTGTACTATATATATATATATATAATATTCTCTATAATAACTGATGTATATAATGTATAGTGAGGAGTGTATACACTGTACTATATATATATATATATATATATATAATAATCTCTATAATAACTGATGTATATAATGTATAGTGAGGAGTGTATACACTGTACTATATATATATATATATATATATATATAATATTCTCTATAATAACTGATGTATATAATGTATAGTGAGGAGTGTATACACTGTACTATATATATATATATAATATTCTCTATAATAACTGATGTATATAATGTATAGTGAGGAGTGTATACACTGTACTATATATATATATATATATATATATATCTCTATAATAACTGATGTATATAATGTATAGTGAGGAGTGTATACACTGTACTATATATATATATATAATATATATATATATATATATAATAATTCTCTATAATAACTGATGTATATAATGTATAGTGAGGAGTGTATACACTGTACTATATATATATATATAATCTCTATAATAACTGTATATAATGTATAGTGAGGAGTTGTATACACTGTACTATATATATATATATATATTCTCTATAATAACTGATGTATATAATGTATAGTGAGGAGTGTATACACTGTACTATATATATATATATTCTCTATAATAACTGATGTATATAATGTATAGTGAGGAGTGTATACACTGTACTATATATATATATATATATAATATTCTCTATAATAACTGATGTATATAATGTATAGTGAGGAGTGTATACACTGTACTATATATATATATATAAAATTTCTCTATAATAACTGATGTATATAATGTATAGTGAGGAGTGTATACACTACTATATATATATATAATATTCTCTATAATAACTGATGTATATAATGTATAGTGAGGAGTGTATACACTGTACTACTATATATATATATAATATTCTCTATAATAACTGATGTATATAATGTATAGTGAGGAGTGTATACACTGTACTATATATATATATATATATAATATTCTCTATAATAACTGATGTATATAATGTATAGTGAGGAGTGTATACACTGTACTATATATATATATATTCTCTATAATAACTGATGTATATAATGTATAGTGAGGAGTGTATACACTGTACTATATATATATATATATAATATTCTCTATAATAACTGATGTATATAATGTATAGTGAGGAGTGTATACACTGTACTATATATATATATATAATATTCTCTATAATAACTGATGTATATAATGTATAGTGAGGAGTGTATACACTGTACTATATATATATATATATAATATTCTCTATAATAACTGATGTATATAATGTATAGTGAGGAGTGTATACACTGTACTATATATATATATATAATCTCTATAATAACTGATGTATATAATGTATAGTGAGGAGTGTATACACTGTACTATATATATATATAATATTCTCTATAATAACTGATGTATATAATGTATAGTGAGGAGTGTATACACTGTACTATATATATATATATATTCTCTATAATAACTGATGTATATATGTATAGTGAGGAGTGTATACACTGTACTATATATATATATATATTCTCTATAATAACTGATGTATATAATGTATAGTGAGGAGTGTATACACTGTACTATATATATATATATATATTCTCTATAATAACTGATGTATATAATGTATAGTGAGGAGTGTATACACTGTACTATATATATATATAATATTCTCTATAATAACTGATGTATATAATGTATAGTGAGGAGTGTATACACTGTACTATATATATTATATATATATATATATAAATCTCTATAATAACTGATGTATATAATGTATAGTGAGGAGTGTATACACTGTACTATATATATATATAATAATCTCTATAATAACTGATGTATATAATGTATAGTGAGGAGTGTATACACTGTACTATATATATATATAATATTCTCTATAATAACTGATGTATATAATGTATAGTGAGGAGTGTATACACTGTACTATATATATATATAATATTCTCTATAATAACTGATGTATATAATGTATAGTGAGGAGTGTATACACTGTACTATATATATATATAATATAATCTCTATAATAACTGATGTATATAATGTATAGTGAGGAGTGTATACACTGTACTATATATATATATATATATATATATAATTCTCTATAATAACTGATGTATATAATGTATAGTGAGGAGTGTATACACTGTACTATATATATATATAATATTCTCTATAATAACTGATGTATATAATGTATAGTGAGGAGTGTATACACTGTACTATATATATATATAATATTCTCTATAATAACTGATGTATATAATGTATAGTGAGGAGTGTATACACTGTACTATATATATATATAATATTCTCTATAATAACTGATGTATATAATGTATAGTGAGGAGTGTATACACTGTACTATATATATATATATATATTCTCTATAATAACTGATGTATATAATGTATAGTGAGGAGTGTATACACTGTACTATATATATATATATAATATTCTCTATAATAACTGATGTATATAATGTATAGTGAGGAGTGTATACACTGTACTATATATATATATATATATATTCTCTATAATAACTGATGTATATAATGTATAGTGAGGAGTGTATACACTGTACTATATATATATATATTAATATTCTCTATAATAACTGATGTATATAATGTATAGTGAGGAGTGTATACACTGTACTATATATATATATATATAATATTCTCTATAATAACTGATGTATATAATGTATAGTGAGGAGTGTATACACTGTACTATATATATATATATATATATTCTCTATAATAACTGATGTATATAATGTATAGTGAGGAGTGTATACACTGTACTATATATATATAATATTCTCTATAATAACTGATGTATATAATGTATAGTGAGGAGTGTATACACTGTACTATATATATATATATATAATATTCTCTATAATAACTGATGTATATAATGTATAGTGAGGAGTGTATACACTGTACTATATATAGATATATATATATATAATATTCTCTATAATAACTGATGTATATAATGTATAGTGAGGAGTGTATACACTGTACTATATATATATATAATATTCTCTATAATAACTGATGTATATAATGTATAGTGAGGAGTGTATACACTGTACTACTATATATATATATAATATTCTCTATAATAACTGATGTATATAATGTATAGTGAGGAGTGTATACACTGTACTATATATATATATAATATTCTCTATAATAACTGATGTATATAATGTATAGTGAGGAGTGTATACACTGTACTATATATATATATAATATTCTCTATAATAACTGATGTATATAATGTATAGTGAGGAGTGTATACACTGTATACTATATATATATATAATATTCTCTATAATAACTGATGTATATAATGTAT